>NC_135869.1:1441558-1591558 GCF_031162955.1 Sander vitreus | reverse complement strand
AACACATTCTCATGAACGGGTCCGTATTGTATCGTACGAAAATGTATGCACAGCAAAACGTATACGATATCCTACAAAATGAGGAAAAAGGTGAGGATGAAGAAACAAACTAAACTGTTCAAATGTGCAACTTAGTGCATCTAACTGAAGGCTTTTGGTCACATTTTTCGCTGCCTTTTTTCGCTGTCTTTTTGTCGCCTTTTTCGCTGCTTTTTGTTGCTTTTTTCGCTGCCATTTGTCGCATTTTTCGCTGCCTTTTGTCACCTTTTTGTCACTGCCTTTTTATTGGCTTTTTCGCTGCCATTTGTCGCATTTTGCGCTGCCATTTGTCGCATTGTTCGCTGCCTTTTGTTACCTTTTTCGCTGCCATTTGTCGCCTTTTTTGCTGCCTTTTGTCGCATTTTTGTCGCCTTTTTCGCTGCCTTTTGTCACCTTTTTCACTGCCTTTTGTCGCCTTTTTCGCTGCCTTTTGTCGCCGCCTTTTGTTGCCTTCTTCGTTGCCTTTTGTCGCATTTTTCGCTGCCATTTGTCGCATTTTTCGCTGCCTTTCGTCACATTTTTCGCTGCCTTTTGTCGCCTTTTTCGCTGCCTTTTGTCGCATTTTTGTCGCCTTTTTCGCTGCCTTTTGTTGCATTTTTCGCTGCCTTTTTCAGTGTAATTTAAGTACATTTACTCAAGTGCTGTACTTTTACTTCACTTGCCTTTTTCAATATTCTGATATATACGATATCCTATGAAATGAGGATGAAGAAACAAACTAAACTGTTCAAATGTGCAACTTAGTGCATCTAACTGAAGGCTTTTTGTCGCCTTTTTCGCTGCATTGTGTGTGTGTGCTGATAGTTTCATCTAGTACATTTACTCAAGTGCTGTACTTTTAATTCACTTGCCTTTTTCAATATTCTGCAACTTTATAGCAAGGAAGTAAGATGAGGAAGTATAAGAGCGCCAAATGTCCTGGTAAGGAAGGAGGTTGGGGGGGATGGGCGGGTGGGGACTTTCACCCAGGACACCGGGGGTTCAGGTCCCGTCTGACGTCGGGTTGCGTTTCTCCAAAAGTTAAGTTGGTCTCAACTTTTCGCTGCGTATTTTTCAACGCATTCTCATTAACGGGTCCGTATTGTATCGTACGAAAATGTATGCACAGCAAAACGTATACGATATCCTACAAAATGAGGAAAAAGGTGAGGATGAAGAAACAAACTAAACTGTTCAAATGTGCAACTTAGTGCATCTAACTGAAGGCTTTTTGTCGCATTTTTCGCTGCCTTTTGTCGCCTTTTTGTTGCTTTTTTCGCTGCCATTTGTCGCATTTTTCGCTGCCTTTTTGTTGACTTTTTCGCTGCCATTTGTCGCATTTTTCGCTGCCATTTGTGGCATTGTTCGCTGCCTTTTGTTACCTTTTTCGCTGCCTTTTGTCGCCTTTTTCGTTGCCTTTTGTCGCCGTTTTCACTGCCTTTTGTCGCCGTTTTTCACTGCCTTTTGTCGCCGTTTTCACTGCCTTTTGTCGCCTTTTTCGCTGTCATTTGTCGCATTTTTCGCTGCCTTTTGTCGCCCTTTTCGCTGCCTTTTGTCGCCCTTTTCGCTGCCTTTTGTCGCATTTTTTGTCGCCTTTTTCGCTGCCTTTTTGTTGCCTTTTTCGCTGCCTTTTTCGTTGCCTTTTGTCGCCTTTTTCGCTGCCTTTTGGTCACATTTTTCGCTGCCTTTTTCACAGTTTCATCTAAGTACATTTACTCAAGTGCTGTACTTTTACTTCACTTGCCTTTTTCAATATTCTGATATATACGATATCCTATGAAATGAGGATGAAGAAAAAAAAAAAGTGCAACTTAGTGCATCTAACTTAAGGCTTTTTGTCGCCTTTTTCGCTGCATTGTGTGTGTGTGTGTGTGTGTGTGTGTGTGTGTGTGTGTGCTGATAGTTTCATCTAGTACATTTACTCAAGTGCTGTACTTTTACTTCACTTGCCTTTTTCAATATTCTGCAACTTTATAGCAAGGAAGTAAGATGAGGAAGTATAAGAGCGCCAAATGTCCTGGTAAGGAAGGAAGTTGGGATGGGCGGGTGGGGAGTTTCACCCAGGACACCGGGGGTTCAGGTCCCGTCTGACGTCGGGTTGCGTTTCTCCAAAAGTTAAGTTGGTCTCAACTTTTCGCTGCGTATTTTTCAACGCATTCTCATGAACGGGTCCGTATTGTATCGTACGAAAATGTATGCACAGCAAAACGTATACGATATCCTACGAAATGAGGAAAAAGGTGAGGATGAAGAAACAAACTAAACTGTTCAAATGTGCAACTTAGTGCATCTAACTTTTTCGCTGCCTTTTGTCGCCTTTTTCGCTGCCATTTGTCGCATTGTTCGCTGCCTTTTGTCGCCTTTTTCGCTGCCATTTGTCGCCTTTTTCGCTGCCTTTTGTCACATTTTTCGCTGCCTTTTTCGCCCTTTTTGCTGCTAAATTGTTGGGGAGGGTTATCCCCTTTTTTCCATATAATTTTGGATGGTCATCCAAAATGTATTGCTGGTGAAGTGAGGGTCAAGTCTATTTTGATTAAAGATCCCAAAACTCCACCGGTGGCCCCTGAAATAAATAACGAACAGTCCCTTGGGGTTAACAAACTTTTCACTAAACATGCTTTCTGAAACGGACCCCAGGGCTGCGGTCCAATAGTCCTTTTTGTTTAGGAAGGTTCCTAATGGAGTGAAATGACCCGGAAGTAGTTAAGTGGCTGCCATGATAAGAGCTGTTTGAATTGTCTATTTGCATACAATCATACTAATCAGGATTC
Source organism: Sander vitreus (assembly GCF_031162955.1). Taxonomy (NCBI): domain Eukaryota; kingdom Metazoa; phylum Chordata; class Actinopteri; order Perciformes; family Percidae; genus Sander; species Sander vitreus. Next base: position 1,588,769 of record NC_135869.1, on the reverse strand, counting down.
ATGTGGATAAATATGAGCGGACAGGAGGGTGAGCGTGATAATATACTATTTGCAGAACACCTTTCATACAAGAAACAGCCTACAGCTCCGTGCTTTATAATAACTAAATGACATGCAGTGAGTGTTTCACATTAAAAGACATAATTAATGCAGAATAGGATGGAAAATAAAAACGGAGATGAAGTAATATTTCCACCGTGTTGTCCACGTTGATAGAGCCAGCATGAAACAACATGGTGAAAACACACGGGGTGAAAGTATCCAGATGTGCTTTCTGTGTCCATCTTTGGAACAGTTTAGTTTTACCAGCAGACCCACGTCAGTAATATAGTTACGTAGCTATGTCAGGGCAGTCAGATTCTCTGAGCACCGCCATTGTCTTTTCCAAATTCCTTTTGAATTCTCCTTCACATCTTTCCTTGATCTCATGACGTTTACTATTGGGGTTAAGGAGAAGTGATTAGGAAAACATTTTTTTTTACTTTGGCCACACAAAGTGACATCCAGCGCTGATTTCTATGAAGCAGTAAAATCCTCCATACAGCTCCATGAGGCCATCTAGTGGACTGATAGAAGTAGAGCAGCTGATGGCAGCTTCCTTTGCTCTGATTTGTCCTCACCACTGACCAATGAGAACCAGCAGCATATTCTCTGTCCAATAACAAACCACTATTGATCCATGTGTTGATCAGTTCTCTGTGTTGAGTGAATGAAATGTGATAAAGTGATGAGAAAAGGCACTCAGTAGTTCCCAGAGTTCAGTCATGTTTTCTAACTGATTCTTTAGTCTAAGCAACAGTCTAACAAGCCAAAAGGATTCAACTGACACTGACATGACACAGAGAAGCAGCAAATCAGAGGATGAGTTGACGATATTTAGCTTTTTTCCAGGAGAAATGATGTGAGGGACGAATGAGTGATGATGTGCTGATGAATGATTGGACTGCTGCTCTGTGTTTCCTCTCCAGATGAAGGTGTGGACTGTGCTATGAGTCAGTGTGAGGACAGAGAGGAGGGAGTCCCTCCCTCTAAAACCACTCTGTGTGGGGAACATGACAGCCAGACCAAAGCTCAGAGGTGAGTGGACCATCTCTAACTGTCCATCACTCAGATCACTCCACCATCATTATTCACACTCAAAGTGTGTATTGTGTTTCAGCCCAGAGAAGCAGCTCAGACCTGGACCTGGACCCAGCTGTGTGTCCATGAAGAGTGATGAGTCTATGGGTGAACCTCTAGTCTTCAAAGATGGATGCCACTCTATTGATCAAAGGTGAAGATTTCAAACTGATGATGAAAACAAAATGATGTGTTTTTATTTATTGTGAGATCTCCGGGTTTTAGATGTTTTTCAAAAGTCGTCAGCTCACTTTAACTCCGTCTCAGTTTCAAAGTTTACAACAAATAGTAAAATGTAAAATTACAGTTTATTCACGTTGTTTATTCTTTTGTGTACACCTGTCTTCTACAATATATATTATATTTTACCTTAACTGCCCTATTTTATGTCTTTGGTTTTCTTTTTATACATATTTGTTTGAGCACAACTGGAGGGAGCCTGAGAACTTTTATTATTGTATTGCTTCACTGTAATCATTGTGCATTTGGATGTCCTTGCATATATTATCCTTATTAGACATTAGCATTACTATTACACCATTATAGTCACCCCACAGCATCGTATTCAAGTCTGTGCTGCACACTGCACTGAATACAGCTTTAAATCGTGTAAATTAAATATTGATCATTATCTTGTGTTTCTATCAGGAGCAATCTGGAAGAACCTGAACCCAGCTGTGTTTCCATGAAGAGTGACGGGTCTATGCCTTCTCCTTTAAACTTTAAAGATGAACGTCACTCTGTTGATCAAAGGTGAGGATTTCAAACTGATAATCAGCAGGACTAGTAAAGGTTTACCACTACAGGGAGTCCTTTGATTCACTGTTTAACATCCAAACATCACTTCATGGACCTTTACCATGTGTTTGTCTTTGTGTGGACAGGAAATCATTTCTTATGCATATTATTTGATGTCTCTTATGATGATAGTTGTTATTCTACATGTCATGGTAATGTGCTGTATAATTGACTTTAGACTGTAGTGAGAAAGGATGACAGCTGGAAATGTGTGTACAACGGCGCCACTACTAGTGACAGTACTAATTCAAGTTCATCAGTTCATCAATCCTCTGACTACAGTAGGATAGCTGAGATGGACGACAATGTGCTGTGTTAGCAACAGGCTGTGTCAGCTAGATAGTTTCCACTATATTAGGACAAAGTGGTCATGTTCAAGTGATGTCATGCATTTCTAGTATAAGACCTTTGTATCTTCCTGTTGAGAGAAACACATTGCAGTACTCTCTCTCCCAATATACTGAATAAACTGTCCTTAATAGAAGATCACGAGTCTGTCTCCCCTGTCGTCTGATCATGCCTCTTATCATCTAGACCATATTTTTTCTTTATATCAATTATGTGAGCTAATTCTTCCTGATTCCTCCACAGAGTGTACCAGAAGAGCTCAGTGGTTCCCAGTGGTCAGTCTGCCCAGCAGCATCAAACATACCTGGACTCCATATTTATGGTCTGTACATGTACAACAACTACTTTTAGATATATTCTGTTCACAATCATCTCCATGCTGCACTTTTTAGACCAGTGGATTGTCAGTCTGTCCAACATGGATCTGATGTTTGCTTCCATGATTTCAGTTTGATTTGTCATTCATATAATGTTCTGTTCAGCTGCTGGAGGACGACATCATCACATTTGTGAAGAATGAGCTGAAGAAGATACAGAAGGTTCTGAGTCCATATTACCCAGAATGCTTAGAGAGTCAGAGGGAGGATGAGAAGGTGTTGGACGGTGAGGATGAAGAGCAGAGAAGGAGCAGCAGAGAGGCATTTCTGAAGATCACACTGCACTTCCTGAGGAGAATGAAGCAGGAGGAGCTGGCTGACTGTTTGCAGAGCAGTAAGAGGATTTCTCTAAAGATTTAACATGCTGGATAAATGGGATGTTTACAAATGTCTCACGAGGTGGACCAAAATATATTCATATTTTCATTCTCTGAGGACATTTTGAAAAATGTTATTTGACGTATTGATATATTGTTGTTCATTCAGGAAGTCCTGCTGCAGTTGGTAAACGTAAACTCAAATCTAAGCTGCAGAAGAAGTTCCAGTGTGTGTTTGAGGGGATTGCTAAAGCAGGAAACCCAACCCTTCTGAATCAGATGTTCACAGAGATCTACATCATAGAGGGAGGGGCTGCAGAGGTCAATGATGAACATGAGGTCAGACAGATTGAAATAGCATCCAGGAAACCAGACAGACCAGAAACAAGAATCAGACAAGAAGACATATTTAAAGCCTCACCTGGAAGAGATGAACCAATCAGAACAGTGATGACAAAGGGAGTGGCTGGCATCGGGAAAACAGTCTTAACACAGAAGTTCACTCTGGACTGGGCTGAAGACAAAGCCAACCAGGACATCCAGTTCACATTTCCATTCACTTTCAGAGAGCTGAATGTGCTGAAAGAGGAAAAGTACAGCTTGGTGGAACTTGTTGATTGCTTCTTTAGTGAAACCAAAGATGCAGGAATCTGCAGGTTTGAAGAGGTCGTGTTCATCTTTGACGGTCTGGATGAGTGTCGACTTCCTCTGGACTTCCACAACACTGAGATCCTGACTGATGTTACAGAGTCCACCTCAGTGGATGTGCTGCTGACAAACCTCATCAGGGGGAAACTGCTTCCCTCTGCTCGCCTCTGGATAACCACACGACCTGCAGCAGCCAATCAGATCCCTCCTGAGTGTGTTGACATGATGACAGAGGTCAGAGGGTTCACTGACCCACAGAAGGAGGAGTACTTCAGGAAGAGATTCAGAGATGAGGGGCAGGCCAGCAGAATCATCTCCCACATCAAGACATCACGAAGCCTCCACATCATGTGCCACATCCCAGTCTTCTGCTGGATCACTGCCACAGTTCTGGAGGACGTGTTGAAGACCAGAGAGGGAGGAGAGCTGCCCAAGACCCTGACTGAGATGTACATCTACTTCCTGGTGGTTCAGTCCAAAGTGAAGAACATCAAGTATGATGGAGGAGCTGAGACAGATCCACACTGGAGTCCAGAGAGCAGGATGATGACCGAGTCTCTGGGAAAACTGGCTTTTGAGCAGCTGCAGAAAGGCAACCTGATCTTCTATGAATCAGACCTGACAGAGTGTGGCATCGATATCAGAGCAGCCTCAGTGTACTCAGGAGTGTTCACACAGATCTTTAAAGAGGAGAGAGGACTATATCAGGACAAGGTGTTCTGCTTTCGTCCATCTGAGTGTTCAGGAGTTTCTGGCTGCTCTTCATGTCCATTTGACATTCATCAACTCTGGAGTCAACCTGCTGGAAGAAGAACAAACAACCATCCGGTTGTCTAAAGTGTTCAGAGACACATCAACATGTTTCTACCAGAGTGCTGTGGACAAGGCCTTACAGAGTCCAAATGGACACCTGGACTTGTTCCTCCGCTTCCTCCTGGGTCTTTCACTGCAGACCAATCAGAGTCTCCTACGAGGTCTGCTGAGACAGACAAAAAGTAGCTCACAGACCAATCAGAAAACAGTTGAGTACATCAAGAAGAAGATCAGTGAGAATCTGTCTGCCGAAAGAAGCATCAATCTGTTCCACTGTCTGAATGAACTGAATGATCGTTCTCTAGTGGAGCAGATCCAACAGTCCCTGAGTTCAGGAAGTCTCTCCATAGATAAACTGTCTCCTGCTCAGTGGTCAGCTCTGGTCTTCATCTTACTGTCATCAGAAGAAGAACTGGACGTGTTTGACCTGAAGAAATACTCTGCATCAGAGGAGACTCTTCTAAGGCTGCTGCCAGTGGTCAAAGCCTCCAACAAAGCTCTGTACGTGCACACACAACTATCGAGATTAAATGGAGTTTTTCTTAATTCAAAAAAGATATACATTGTGTGTAATTGTTTTCTTATGTATTGCTGATTCCTCTTCAGACTGAGTGGCTGTAAGCTGTCAGAGAGAAGCTATGAAGCTCTGTCATCAGTTATCAGCTCCCAGTCCTCTAGTCTGAGAGAGCTGGACCTGAGTAACAACGACCTGCAGGATTCAGGAGTGAAGCAGCTGTCGGCTGGACTGAAGAGTCCACACTGCAGACTGGAAACTCTCAGGTTATTCTACCTTCATTAAAAAAAGATTACTCCCTAAGCTATATCTTTCTTAATGTATCAATTATTAAATGGACTGTCAACTCTTTTTAGGTTGAGTGGTTGTAACCTGTCAGAGACAAGCTGTGAAGCTCTGTCCTCATTCCTCATCTCCCAGTCCTCTAGTCTAGAGCTGGACCTGAGTAACAACAATCTGCAGGTGTTTGACCTGAAGAAATACTCTGCTTCAGAGGAGGCTCTTCTGATCCTCTAGTCTGAGAGAGCTGGACCTGAGTAACAACGACCTGCAGGATTCAGGAGTGAAGCAGCTGTCGGCTGGACTGAAGAGTCCACACTGCAGACTGGAAACTCTCAGGTTATTCTACCTTCATTAAAAAAAGATTACTCCCTAAGCTATATCTTTCTTAATGTATCAATTATTAAATGGACTGTCTGAATATTCTTTTTAGGTTGAGTGGTTGTAACCTGTCAGAGACAAGCTGTGAAGCTCTGTCCTCATTCCTCATCTCCCAGTCCTCTAGTCTAGAGCTGGACCTGAGTAACAACAATCTGCAGGTGTTTGACCTGAAGAAATACTCTGCTTCAGAGGAGGCTCTTCTGAGGCTGCTGCCAGTGGTCAAAGCCTCCAACAAAGCTCTGCACGTGCACACACAACTATCCAGATCAAATGGAGTTAATATCCATTCAGAAAAATTACCTTTGTTTGTAATTGTATTGTTGATTCCTCTTCAGGCTGAGTGGCTGTAACCTGTCAGAGAGAAGCTGTGAAGCTCTGTCCTCAGTTCTCAGCTCCCAGTCCTCTAGTCTGAGAGAGCTGGACCTGAGTAACAACGAGCTGCAGGATTCAGGAGTGAAGCAACTGTCGGCTGGACTGAAGAGTCAACACTGCAGACTAGAAACTCTCAGGTTAGTGTTCAGTTATTCTGAGATGTTATTTTCTTTGTATGTCAATTGTTTAGTGAACTGACTAAACAATATTAAAAGAGTGAATGAGGTTTAGAAGTCCGAGAGAGAGACCTGACTCAGGAGCTTGTCAACATTGTCATGTCTTGGTTCACAGCACATAAACTTGACTTGGATATACAATTAGGTCCAAATGTATTTGGACAATGACAACATTTTGTTATTTTGGCTCTGGATTTGAAATCAAACAATGATTATGTACTTACAATGCAGACTCTCAGCTTGAACATAAGAGTATTCACGGCTATTTTGAATGGACTATGCAGGAATTATGGTTGGATCCCATATTTAATGGGACAAATATTTGGACAAGAGGCTGCATCTGTTTATTTGTGTCTGCATGTATGAGTCAGGCAGAGGTGGAAAGAGTACTAAAATATTGTGGTCAAGTAAAAGTACTGTTACTTTAAAGAAATGTTGCTCATTTAAAAATACATTTGTACAAATGTAGTTAAATCCAATGTAAAAAAGTAGGTCAGTATAGATGTACTCTGTGCAAACATTACTGTGTTACATTTTTAAAAGGTGAACAACATCATCAACATGACCCCTTAAGTTTTACGTATGGCTGATTCTATTTTATTAACGGAGCTGGGCACACATGAAAGGAGACTCATTTCCACTCTGACAGTTAGTCATAAGTGAATGTAGAAATGCTCAATTGTTTGCATCTGTTTGCACTTGCAATGAGAAGAACTACAAACAAGTGCAACTTCACTGACTGGCGAGGTTCTACAACAGAGCAAAATAACAATCAGTCATTCTCACAGAATCATAAACAATGTTTTACTCTGAGGTTACGTCTCTCACCTTAAATCTGATATCTTCCTTATTAAAACAACCATTGTTTGTAATTGGTTTCTTATGTATTGCTAATTCCTGTTCAGGCTGAGTGGCTGTAAGCTGTCAGAGAGAAGCTGTGAAGCTCTGTCCTCAGTTCTCAGCTCCCAGTCCTCTAGTCTGAGAGAGCTGGACCTGAGTAACAAACAAGCTGCAGGATTCAGGAGTGAAGCAGCTGTCAGCTGGACTGAAGAGTCAACACTGCAGACTGGAAACTCTCAGGTTAGTGTTCAGTTCTTCTGAGATGTTATTTTCTTTGTATGATAATTATTTAGTGGACTGACTAAACAATATTAAAAGAGTGAATGAGGTTTAGAAGTCCTTTAGTCTGAGAGAGCTGACTCAGGAGCTTGTCAACATTGTAATGTCTTGGTTCACAGCACATAAACTTGACTTGGCTATACAGTTAGGTCCAAATGTATTTGTACAATGACAGCATTGTGTTATTTTGGCTCTGGATTTGAAATCAAACAATGATTATGTGCTTACAGTGCAGACTTAGATTCAACATGAGAGTATTCACAGCTATGTTGAATGGACTATGCAGGAATTATGGTTGGACCCCATATTTAAGGGGACAAGTATTTGGACAAGAGGCTGCATCTGTTTCTTTGTGTCTACGTGTATGAGTCAGGCAGAGGTGGAAAGAGTAATAGAAAATTATACTCAAGTAAAAGTACTGTTACTTTAAAGAAATTTTACTTAAGTTAAAATACATTTGTACAAATGTAGTTGAATCCAAAGTAAAAGTAGGTCAGTATAAATATACTCTGCGCAAACGTTCCTCCGTTACATTTTAAAAAAGGTCAACAACATCATCAACATGACCCCTTAAGTTGTACATATGGAAAATTCTGTTTTATTAATGGAGCTGGGCGCACATAAAGGAGCCGCATTTCCACTCTGACAGTTAGTCATAAGTGAATGTAGAAATGATTAGCTGTTTGCATCTGTTTGCACTGTCAATGAGAAGAACTACAAACAAGTGCAACTTCACTGACTGGCGAGGTTCTGCAACAGAACAAAATAACAATCAGTCATTCTCACAGAATCACAAACAATGTTTCACTCTGAGGTTACGTCTCTCACCTTAAATCTGATCTCTCCCTTATTAAAACAACCATTGTTTGTAATTGTTTTCTCATGTATTGCTGATTCCTCTTTAGACTGAGTGGCTGTAACCTGTCAGAGAGAAGCTGTGAAGCTCTGTCCTCAGTTCTCAGCTCCCAGTCCTCTAGTCTGAGAGAGCTGGACCTGAGTAACAACGAGCTGCAGGATTTTGGAGTGAAGCAGCTGTCGGCTGGACTGAAGAGTCCACACTACAGACTGGAAACTCTCAGGTTAGTGTTCAGTTCTTCTGAGATGTTATTTTCTTTGTATGATAATTATTTAGTGGACTGACTAAACAATATTAAAAGAGTGAATGAGGTTTAGAAGCCCTCTAGTCTGAGAGAGCTGACTCAGAGCTTCTCAACATTGTAATGTCGTGGTTCACAGCACATAAACTTGACTTGGATATACAGTTAGGTCTAAATATATTTGGACAATGACAATTTTTTTTCATTTTGGCTCTGGTTTTGAAATCAAACAATGATTACGTGCTTACAGTGCAGACTCTCAGCTTCAATGTGAGAGTATTCACAGCTATGTTGAATGGACTATGAGGAATTATGGTTGGACCCCATATTTAAGGGGACAAGTATTTGGAGAAGAGGCTGCATCTGTTTCTTTGTGTCTGCATGTATGAGTCAGGCAGAGGTGGAAAGAGTACTAGAATATTGTACTCAAGTAAAAGTACTGTTACTTTAAAGACATTTTACTCAAGTTAAAATACATTTGTACAAATGTAGTTAAATCCAATGTAAGAAGTAGGTCAGTATAAATGTACTCTGAATAAACATTACTGCATTACATTTGTAAAAGGTGAACATCATCAACATGACACCTTAAGTTGTACGTATGGCTGATTCTGTTTTATTAATGGAGCTGGGCGCACATAAAGGAGACTCATTTCCACTCTGACAGTTAGTCATAAGTGAATGTAGAAATGATTAGCTGTTTGCATCTGTCATTGAGAAGAACTACAAACAAGTGCAACTTCACTGACTGGCGAGGTTCTGCATCAGAGCAAAATAACAATCAGTCATTCTCACAGAATCACAAACAATATTTTACTCTGAGGTTACGTCTCTCACCTTAAATCTGATATTTCCCTTATTAAAACAACCATTGTTTGTAATTGTTTTCTTATGTTTTGCTGATTCCTCTTCAGGCTGAGTGGCTGTGACCTATCAGAGAGATGCTGTGAAGCTCTGTCCTCAGTTCTCAGCTTCCAGTCCTCTAGTCTGAGAGAGCTGGACCTGAGTAACAACGAGCTGCAGGATTCAGGAGTGAAGCAGCTGTCGGCTGGACTGAAGAGTCCACACTGCAGACTGGAAACTCTCAGGTTAGTGTTCACTTATTCTGAGATGTTATTTTCTTTGTATGTTCATTATTTAGTGGACTGACTAAACAATATTAAAAGATTGAATGAGGTTTAGAAGTCCTTTTTATTCCATTTATTTACAGTGCTATGAAAATATGTCACCCGGTACACTGCCTAAAAAAAGATTTCTGAAAAAAACAAGCAAAAATTTCTATCTCAATAACTCTCCGTATAGAACCTCTTAGCAATTTGACACTCTCAAGACTCCCACCTGAGGGCAGAAAAACCTTGCTTTAAATAAAGCCCTTAAATTAAGTTAAATTGGTAGAAACCAATGTGACAGGGTGTTTTGTTATGTATAGTTATTCAGCAGATATTCTATCTATCACACATACATTGAAATAAAGTTCATCATACATTTCAGTAATAAGAAAATTAAAATTATTATTTGCCTATAATTATATAATAATTACCTTGCAATACAGCCATTCATTTTGTATTGCGACAATAGCTTCCCCCGCTCAAATCAACACTTTCCCCTGTCCCAAAAAGGGAATAATTGTCGTGGGGCTTGTGTTCCTTGGGGAAACAAAGTGATGCGGGACCAGGAAGTGAAAGTAATCGCTATCAGTGTATTGCTGGTGTTTGCATGCACAATGTATGGACTAACAGAATGGAATGGGTTATGGAGGAGAATCGACGGGTAACGCATCATTTGCTATGTGGTATGCAGATGTTTGGTGAGTAACTGAAAGTTGTGTAAATAACAATTGCGCATGCATGAATCATGTCGCGGTTGCGAGACAGAAAATCTGCCACCAAATTCTGTTTGCAAGCCCTAAATTGCATCTCAAATCTAAAGGGCTGCAAAGCCAAAAATGTTATGCGTGCATTAGTGTCCATCTTGCCAAGCCATTTTAAGGCTCGGTGGGCCGTTTCAAGGACAAAGTCTCTACCTAGAAGGTAGTACCTAAAAGTGTCCAGTGCCCACTTTACAGCAAGGCATTCCAGCTCCACAGCTGAGTACCGTGTCTCCCGGTTTGCTGCTTATGAAAGCCACTGGTCGTTGCTGTTCTCCCTCACCCTGGTGTAGTACTGCCCCCAGACCAACTCCAGAGGCATCGGTCTGTACAGTCCATGGCTGGGTATAGTCTGGGCTCTGCAACACAGGGTCACTGCACATAGACACTTTCAAGTCCTTGAAGGCCTTCTCATGCTGCTCCTCCCACCTGACCTTCACCGGACCAGATTTTCTGGTCAGGTCAGTGAGGGCCACAACTCTGCTTGCAAAGTTAGGCACAAACCGCTGGTACCACCCAGCAAGCCCCAAAAAGGACTGGATAGCCTTCTTGGTCTGGGGCTGCGGGCAGTCACGGATAGCCTCAATTTTGTCCTTTTGGGGTCTAATTACCCTACAACCTAGGATATGCCCCAGGTACAGCACCTCTTGCTGGGCCAAAGCGTATTTCTTGGGCTGGGCAGTTAGCCCTGCCTGATGCATGCGCCGTAGCAACTCAACAAGATGCCTAAGGTGCTCGTCCCAGGTAGCACTGAAGACGACAATGTCGTCCAAGTATGCGCCTGCAAAAGCATCAGTCCCATCCAGCACACGGTCCATCAACCGCTGGAACGTGTCTGGCGCCCCCTGCAGACCAAATTACATAACTGTCATGGTTGTTTGTTTCAGTTTCCTGTTTTATTTTGTAGTCTGTTCTTCTCCCTTGTCATGTCTTGTTTTACTTCGTGCCTTGTGTTTTTCCACCTTTGTGATTGTCTACCCCACCCTGATGTGTTTCACCTGTTCCTGAGCCCTCGTGTCACCTGATCCTTGTTTCACCTTGTTACCTTATGTATTTAGTCTCTATGTTGTCTTTGTCTAGTTTCAGATCATTGTACTGTATTTGTTTTGGGTGCTTGTGTGTGGAGTCTACCCCCTTTGTCCTCAGTGTTCCAGTTTTTGTGATTCCTGTTCTTTTGGCTTCCTCTATGTTTTGAAACTATTTTTCCTGCTGCCTTCAGACATTTCTCTGAACCCTGTAACAGAATGATCTGACCAATAAGGACCCAGCAGGGAGGCGTCTCTTTTCGGAGAGGGTTTCCCAGTTTGACCAGACTGTGGCAAAACTCTTAAACTCCAAAGCACATCAGCATGCACCAATCCTGTAGAGGATCTCCAAACAGCAGCAGTGGTTCAAGGAGAGACCTTGGGTGAGTATTTTTGTTCCCCACCTCGATGTGATCAAGGAGAGGCTAGATTGTTTTCTTCAAACAAGTCTTAATGACTCACCCATCAGCCTGCCTTTTTCTCAGCCTGCTAGCGTCTTGGCTCCAGGTTCACTGTTTATCATCCAGCCTGCCCCTTTGCCTGCTTCCCCTAGTCAAGAAGTTTCTCAACTTGGAGGAGAGCCAGAGAGACTTTCATGACAGTATTCAAATATTTAGCTAGATGTGCTAGACAGACGGAGGAGGCAAAAGCAGCCAGCCTCCGAGCTACAAGTCAAAAGACCAGTACATGAAGTAGCATGAAGTAGTCACCCAGAACTCTTGGCAGTCTGCCCTACCACTACCTGGTCAGAGAACGCTGTGCAGCGGTCCAGAGCCCGTGCTGACCAGCCTTTCAGAGCCTCAGCTGACCAGCTTTCCAGAGCCTCAGCTGACCAGCCTTTCAGAGCCACAGCTGACAAGCCTTTCAGAGCCCGTGCTGACCAGCCTTCCAGAGCCCGTGCTGACCAGCCTTTCAGAGCCTCAGCTGACCAGCCTTTCAGAGCCTCAGCTGACCAGCCTTTCAGAGCCCGTGCTGACCAGCCTTCCAGAGCCCGTGCTGACCAGCCTTCCAGAGTCTCAGCTGACCGGCGTCCCAGAGACTCCGCCGGTGTCCAGCACCCCAGAGACTTTGCCGTTGTCCGGCGCCCCCCGTGTTCAGTCGCGGCCCGGCCAACTCCTGCTCCCCGTGTCCTGTTGGCTGACCCGCTGACTCCTGCTCCTGTTGATTTGTTGCCTGTCACTGTTCCAGTTGCCTTGTTGGCGGACCCTGGCCCAGCTGTCCCTTGGCCTGGCTCCAGCATAGCGAACCCTTCACCAGTGCCCTGAGTTGACTTTTGCTCTATGGTGGGGTGTTCTGAAGGCTGTGCAGGGCCTGGCCTTCTTGTCCATTGGCATCTACCAGTAGCCCATACACAGGTCCAAGGTGGAAATGAAGTGCGCCTTCCCAAAGCGCTCAATAAGTAGTAAGATATGCATGAAAGTGTGATTGAGCATTTACCTGCCGGAAGTCAATGCAGAAGCGCATGCTGCCATCCTTCTTTGGAACCAGGACGACAGGGCTGCTCCAGGCACTCTCCGACCGCTCAATCCCTCCAAGTCTTTGCATCACCTGCAGCTCTTCCTGGAGGGCAGGCAACATTCGCTCCGGAACTTGGTACATCTGCTGCCAGCAGGACGTTGCCATGGATGTGGCTCCGGGCTGGTCGCTAAAGAGGCCATCAGGGATGACAGCCCACAACTACTGCTGCTGTTGTGGGGTGAGATGTGTAATGTCAACCTCTCCTGCTGGATGGTCTGTAGGGAAGAACTGCTCCAGGGTGTCTTCCTCCTCCTTCACTGCTTGTACCAGCAGCTGTTGGCTCCGTGGCACCTCTCTTTTGTGCCACTCTCAACAGGTTAATGTGAAATACCTGCCGCTGCTTTCTCCTCTCTGGCATTTCCAGCTCATAGGTGGTGGGCCACAGTTTTCTGTTGATGGTGTAAGGTCCCTGCCACTTGGCCAACTGCTTGTTCTCCTCCGTAGGCAGGAGTAGAATAACTTTCTGGCCTGGCTGGAAGGTTCGCTGCCTCGCTCTCTGGTCGTACCATCTGAAAGGTTATCCTTCACCAGGTTGGTCATCTCTTCCATCTTCTCCCTCATGGTGATGACGTAGGTGAGGATGTTGGTGGTGGTAGGCTTTAGTGACTCCCAGGCATCTCTGAGGAGATCAAGAGGGCCCCTCACCTGTCTACCAAACAGGAGTTTGAATGGGGAGAAACCTGTCGAGGCTTGGGGAACCTCCCGGTAGGCAAACATGAGGTAGGGGAGTCAACAGTCCCAGTCCTTGCCATTGGCAGCCACAACACTCAGCATGCCGTTCAAGGTCTGGTTGTACCTTTCTACCAGTCCATCAGTCTGGGGGTGATAAGGAGTGGTCCTAATACAACAACCAACAGTGAACCCAACAACCCATACACCTGCTTCATCATGTTTAAAAGAAAAGCTGTTCCCTGATCAATTAGAATATCCTGGGTAATCCCTACCCTGGAGATTAACTGTAAAAGTACAGTGACAATGGTTCTAGCTGTGACCTATCGTAGGGGAAAAGCTCCCGGTGTGGTGTAATCACAGATTATCAGTATATATTTGTGGCCTGCCTGTGTCCGCTCTAGGGTGCCAACAATGTCCATCCCTATCATAGTGAATGGCACATCAATAACTGGGAGAGGCTGAAGTGGGAAAGGCTTGACCTTGTGCTTGCTTAAGATCTGATATGTGGGACATGTTTTGCAGTATTTGTATGCCTCGGTATATATACCTGGCCAAAAGAATTTGCCAGTTATAACTAAATGACCGGCCCATTATATTTAAGGGGAGAAGTATTTGGACAAGAGTCTGCATCATGTTTCTTTGTGTCTGCATGTATGAGTCAGGCAGAGGTGGAAAGAGTACTAGAATATTGTACTCAAGTAAAAGTATTGGTACTTATTTTTTGGGCAATTTAGGCCTTTATTTGACAGGACAGCTGAAGACATGAAAGGGGAGAGAGAGGGGGAATGACATGCAGCAAAGGGCCGCAGGTCAGATTTGAACCCGGGCCTGCTGCATCGAGGAGTAAACCTCTAAATATGGGCGCCCGCTCTACCAACTGAGCTATCTGGGCGCCCCAAGAATGTTGTACTCTGAGTAGGGCTGCACAATATGAGGAAAATATGTGATATGTGGTAATGTTGAATATTGCGATAAAGATATTACTTGCAATAAATGGTAGCGCTTTATAATAACTATTCATAATTCATCATTTATTAAGCATTAGTTAACTATTAGTTAATGGTTTGTTCATTATTATTAATTTATTGTTCATACATAATTCATCATCAGTAAAGCATTTGTTCACATAGTTATAAATGGTTTGTTCATAGTAAATAAGCCTATCTTGAAAAATATGTTTGTAAGTACATGATTTATACTTAATAAATAATGAAACAACCATTTATAAATGAAATCATTTTCCCATTATAAACCAGTTGCAAACTATTACTAAATGCTTTGTTCATCATTTGTAAAGCATTGCTCCTATGTTAATTCTCATAAATAAAGCACTTGTATACACACTCATAAATGGTTTGTTCATAATAAATAAAGCTCTCAATAATTATGTTTATAAATAGAGGTTTTCCACTTTCTATGTATTGCAAAAAACATTGGTAAATTAAATAATTTTCCCTTTATAAACTATCTACAAACTATTAGTAATTTCTTTGTTTATCATTTGGAAAGCATAGTTCCTACATTCATTCTAATCAGTAAAGCATTTGTAAATACAGTTAGTAAATGGTTGGTCTATAGTAAGTAAGCTCATGTAAAATGTTTATCAGTTTATTTTTTAATAATTCCAAAATGATGCATTAACCATTTGTAAATGAAGTAATTTTACCATTATCAACTAGGTACTCAGGAACGTAAAAGGTCGTTTAAAACTAGGAAGTTGATGATTAACAGACTATCTACACCGACATTTGTTCATGTCTTAAATAAAATGTTATGATTTAGAAAAAGGCCTAAACTAAAAGCTGGGGTGTTAACACATCTGTTACAAATACTTACCAATATTGCAATCCATGACTTATTCAGGAGTTACTGATAATTAGTTAAGTATATTGTGTGAGCCCATCCAAAGTGAGTACTTTCTATGCTTTACAAAGCATTTATAAATGAGTTGCAAAGGCTAACAGAACCTGGACACACACATGTATTGTTCTATTTGGACATGCCTTCAGAAATATGCCTATGGATAGTTAATGTGTTAATGCATCTTTAACAAGCACTTACCAAAACATCAATTCATGATTAACTCATGAGTTACTACTGATTAGTTGACTACATGGCGTGAGCCCATCTAAAGTGAGGACTTGCTATGCTTTACAAAGCATTTATAAATGAGTTGCAAAGGCTAGCAGATACAACAGAAACACAAGTAAAAACAGTATTTGTAAACCTTATTACGATGTAGTAAGAATGTACATTTATGAAATAGCTCGTAGTAGTGTTATTTAGTTGATATCGGTGTGAATTTGGACCAGAACCAGAAGAAAACTACATTGTTAAAAGCCAGAGGATTGAACATCAATAAAGAGACTAGGAAACCAGGATACAGTTTGAGAAGTGTATTAATATACACAGAAACATGGCATACACATATACACAGGTATGAAAAATAACAACTAAAATAATAAAGTGCGCACATAAAAGAAACCCTTTTCAGTTCTATGAGCTCAATTGTTCTTTGATGACAAGAGTTCAGAGATGTTCAACGTTGGGGCCCATATGAGTTTGGTTTTTGTTTGTCCTACCACCATGAAGAAGGAATCCAGGGCAACACGTCTCAGTTCAGAGTCTCAATCCTGTAGCTCGCCACCCAGCCAACTGAACTGGGAATCTCTAAACCCTGGAAGACTCTGGGATCTGAAGAGTCAATGTGATCCAATATCCCTCTCTGGACCAGACCTTCCGTGCGTAGCGCTTCTCAAATCTCCACCTCCTCCACCTGTAGATAAGGCCAAATCAGTTCTCTCAATTACTATTCAGTAATAAAATCAATTGCTTAGGCTACAATGAAAATAAAATCAGGTAATATTTCAATTAATCCATATTGAAATATCTAAATCTCAATTCAGTTGTACAACCATTCTTAAATGTATTCTCTTAAGTATCAAAAGTATATAAATCTCTTTCAGGTATCAAAAGTAAATTTATATTAATAGGTAACCTTTATACAAAAAATACATTTCTAATTCAAGTTGTATGGGACCTACCTAACATTAACACTATTCTTAATATAATTGCATTAATTGCATGTAAAAATCTCTCAAATTGTATTATTTTCCCACATTAAGACATGCATGGTTATTTATCCCTCCCTGCACCGGTAACAGTAGAAAGAATGCACTAAACATTAGCCTCTTTAAAGTTACTTCACCATAAACTCCAGTTAAACAATTAAACTCACAATTTGTACTAAGCATTCATTCAACAAAATACCCACAGATAGCAATAGTGTTGAAAAGCAACATTACTTTCCATAACCAATAGATAGAATCATTAGCCTTTTCACAGGCAATACACAGTACTCCGCTAGCCTTTTGTGGCTAATAATCCCCTTTTAGCATATGAATACAGCACCTTAGCTAACCCGTTAACTTTGCACTATTAGCACCGTTCTCTTAATACATCCATGATTAGCACAGATTAGCATCGATGCTAGCGAAACTCAAGGCCTATCTAGCGATCTAATGTAGCCTAGTTGATAGCTGCTCACGGACCCAAGTTCACCCATTGACTTATTTACAAGCCCATCAAAGGTAAGTGAAAGTTAAGTCATGTTCCACTATTTTCTCCCATAGCTTTTACCAACTACTTTTGACCACATTTTAATAACTTGGAAAACAAAAGGAATGTCTCAAAATAAAATAAAATAATATATGGGTGCCATTATTGTTAACTTTGATGGGCTTGTAAATAAGCCAATGGGTGAACTTGGGTCCATGAGCTAACCAATCAGCTATCAACTAGGCTACGTTAGATCGCCAGATTTACGTCCCCTCACGTCCCTTTAGGCGCTGCATTGGAATGTCGTATAAGGCTGCTGTTATTCACTCGGTAAGAGAAAAAGAACGGCATTTAGTGAATTAAATCAATTCTACATACTACAGTATATACTATCTAATACTGGCTATGCCTTGTTGTGAATAGAACGAAAGAGCTGTGCCTGAAAAAGTCGTCACGGAGTTAAAGGCAGTGAATCCCATTAAAATGGTGAGTCATTCCTTAGCACTAGGCCTTGAGTTTCGCTTGCATCGATGCTAATCGGTGCTAATCATGGATGTATTAAGAGAACGGTGCTAATATTGTATTGCCTGTGAAAAGGCTAATGATTCTATCTATTGGCTATGGAAAGTAATGTTGCTTTTCAACACTATTGCTAGCTGTGGATATTTTGTTGAATGAATGTTAGTACAAATTGTGAGTTTAATTGTTTAACTGGTGTTTATGGTGAAGTAACTTTAATGAAGCTAATTTGTAGTGCATTCTTTCTACTGTTACCGGTGCAGGGAGGGATAAATAAGCATGCATGTCTTAATGCCTCTAGATTACAACACTGTAGCTTAAATTATGGGAAACTAATACAATTTGAGAGATTTTTTACATGCAATTCATGCAATTATATTAAGAATAGTGTTAATGTTACTAAGGTAGGTTCCATACAACTTGAATTAGAAATGTATTTTTTGTATAAAGGTTACCTATTAATATAAATGTACTTTTGATACCTGAAAGGGATTTATATACTTTTGATACTTAGGAGAATAAATTTAAGAACGGTTGTACAACTGAATAGAGATTTAGATATTTCAATATGGATTAATTGAAATATTATCTGATTGTATTTTCATTGTAGCCTAAGCAATTGATTTTATTACTGAATAGTAATTGAGAGAACTGATTTGGCCTTATCTACAGGTGGAGGTGGAGATTTGAGAAGCGCTACGCACGGGAGGTCCGGTCCAGAGAGGAATATTGGATCACATTGACTCTTCAGATCCCAGAGTCTTCCAGGGTTTGCAGATTCCCAGTTCAGTTGGCTGGGTGGCGAGCTACAGGATTGAGACTCTGAACTTAGACGTGTTGCCCTGGATTCCTTCTTCATGGTGGTAGGACAAACAGAAACCAAACTCATATGGGCCCCAACGTTGAACATCTCTGAACTCTTGTCATCAAAGAACAATTGAGCTCATAGAACTGAAAAGGGTTTCTGTTATGTGCGCACTTTATTATTTTAGTTGTTATTTTTCATACCTGTGTTTTATCTGTATATGTGTATGCCATGTTTCTGTGTATATTAATACACTTCTCAAACTTTATCCTGGTTTCCTAGTATCTTTATTGATGTTCAATTCTCTGGCTCTTAACAATGTAGTTTTCTTCTGGTTCTGGTCCAAATTCACACTGATATCAACTAAATAACACTACTACGAGCTATTTCATAATTGTACATTCTTACTACATCATAATAAAGTTTACAAATACTGTTTTTACTTGTGTTACATGAGCTTACTTACTATAGACCAACCATTTACTAACTGTATTTACAAATGCTTTACTGATTAGAATGAATGTAGGAACTATGCTTTCCAAATGATAAACAAAGAAATTACTAATAGTTTTAGATAGTTTATAAAGGGAATATTATTTAATTTACCAATGGTTTTTGCAATACTTAGAAAGTGTCAAACCTCTATTTATAAACATAATTATTGAGAGCTTTATTTACTATGAACAAACCATTTATGAGTGTGTATACAAATGCTTTATTTATGAGAATTAACATAGGAGCAATGCTTTACAAATGATGAACAAAGCATTTAGTAATAGTTTGCAACTGGTTTATAATGGGAAAATGATTTCATTTATAAATGGTTGTTTCATTATTTGTTAAGTATAAATCAGGTACTTACAAACATATTTTTTTAGATAGGGTTATTTATTATGAACAAACCATTTATAACCATTTGAACAAATGCTTTACTGATGATGAATTATGTATGAACAATAAATTAATAATGATTAACAAACCATTATCTAATAGGTAACTAATGCTTAACAAATGATGAATTATGGATAGTTATTATAAAGTGCTACCCAATAAATAAACAGATATTAAAGTGTTTTTTACTTATGCTTTTCTGCTCGTTACAGTGTTTTTCTAAAATACAACAAATGACTTGATGAATTTAAAACAAATGAAAGGAAATCATTTCCAACATTTTTCCATGGAACAAATTTAACATTGAATTGAATAAAAATTGGAACCACTAAAAAAATTAGTTGCATTTTAATGTACGGTTTTCTACTGCTTTTTTCTTTCAGCCAACACAAAACATCACTGAGTGTCTTGTGCGATATGTCGCAGCCTTTCTCGATTTGTATATTGCGCCAGTTGATATTGCGATGACGATAACAAAACTATATATTGTGCAACTCTAACTCTGAGTAAACGTTACTGCGTTACATTATTAAAAGGTGAACAACATCATCAACATGACCCCTCAAGTTGTATGTATGGCTGATTCTGTTTTATTAATGAAGCTAGGCACACATAAAGGAGCCTCATTTCCACTTTGACAGTTAGTCATAAATGAATGTAGAAATGCTCGGCTGGTTGCATCTGTTTGCACTGTCAATTAGAAGAACGACAAACAAGTGCAACTTCACTGACTGGCGAGGTTCTGCGACAGTGCAAAATAACAATCAGTCATTCTCACAGAATCACAACCAATGTTTTACTCTTAGGTTACGTCTCTCACCCATAAGGACCCACTGTGACACACCTGTCACACACTCTTTAAATGTTCTGGAAAGTTTCTCATTCAGCTTTATCCTTGATTTTAACTCATGAAGCCTCTAAGTGACACTGATGGAACACCTGGTAGTGGTCATGTGACAGTTTGTCAATGTGTGTTTCCATGACAACATTTCCATGATGGCTGTGTGCATGATCAACAGATTTGACAGAACTAGCAAATTGTTAAAAGCATATTTTTTGTTTCTAAGGTAAGATTCTAGTCATTTCAATTTTCTAATGCTTACATAACAAGTCATGTATTACAAGTAAGCTGTTCTGTCCACATTTGTTAAACAAATTGATATAAAACACATTAGGTAATATATTAGGTTTTTAACCTTCAAAAATTCACGGAAGACCTAAAAAAATAAACGTATAATGATCAATTTAAAAAAATTACTCTAAATGCCTGAAATGTGTACAGTGGGGCAAAAAAGTATTTAGTCAGCCACCAATTGTGCAAGTTCTCCCACTTAAGATGAGAGAGGCCTGTAATGTTCATCATAGGTACACTTCAACTATGAGAGACAAAATGAGAAAAAAAAATCCATAAAATCACATTGTAGGATTTTTAATGAATTTATTTGCAAATTCCTCGGGAAAATAAGTATTTGGTCACCAAGCAAGATTTCTGGCTCTCACAGACCTGTAACTTCTTCTTTAAGAGGCTCCTCTGTCCTCCACTCGTTACCTGTATTAATGGCACCTGTTTGAACTTGTTATCAGTATAAAATACACCTGTCCACAACCTCAAACAGTCACACTCCAAACTCCACTATAGCCAAGACCAAAGAGCTGTCAAAGGACACCAGAAACAAAATTGTAGACCTGCACCAGGCTGGGAAGACTGAATCTGCAATAGGTAAGCAGCTTGGTGTGAAGAAATCAACTGTGGGAGAAATTATAAGAAAATGGAAGACATACAAGACCACTAATAATCTCCCTTGATCTGGGGCTCCACGCAACATCTCACCTCGTGGGGTCAAAATGATCACGAGAACGATGAGCAAAAATCTCAGAACCACACGGGGGGACCTAGTGAATGACCTGCAGAGAGCTGGGACCAAAGTAACAAAGGCTACCATCAGTAACACACTACGCCGCCAGGGACTCAAATCCTGCAGTGCCAGACGTGTCCCCCTGCTTAAGCCAGTACATGTCCAGGCCCGTCTGGAGTTTGCTAGAGAGCATTTGGATGATCCAGAAGAGGATTGGGAGAATGTCATATGGTCAGATGAAACCAAAATAGAACTTTTTGGTAAAAACTCAACTCGTCGTGTTTGGAGGGGAAAGAATGCTGAGTTGCATCCAAAGAACACCATACCTACTGTGAAGCATGGGGGTGGAAACATCATGCTTTGGGGCTGTTTTTCTGCAAAGGGACCAGGACGACTGATCCGTGTAAAGGAAAGAATGAATGGGGCCATGTATCGTGAGATTTTGAGTAAAAACCTCCTTCCATCAGCAAGGGCATTGAAGATGAAACGTGGCTGGGTCTTTCAGCATGACAACCCAAACACACCGCCCGGGCAACGAAGGAGTGGCTTCGTAAGAAGCATTTCAAGGTCCTGGAGTGGCCTAGCCAGTCTCCAGATCTCAACCCCATAGAAAATCTTTGGAGGGAGTTGAAAGTCTGTGTTGCCCAGCGACAGCCCCAAAACATCACTGCTCTAGAGGAGATCTGCATGGAGGAATGGGCCAAAATACCAGCAACAGTGTGTGAAAACCTTGTGAAGACTTATAGAAAATGTTTGACCTCTGTCATTGCCAACAAAGGGTATATAACAAAGTATTGAGATGAACTTTTGTTATTGACCAAATACTTATTTTCTACCATAATTTGCAAATAAATTCATTAAAAATCCTACAATGTGATTTTCTGGATTTTTTTTGTCTCATTTTGTCTCTCATACTTGAAGTGTACCTATGATGAAAATTACAGGCCTCTCTCATCTTTTTAAGTGGGAGAACTTGCACAATTGGTGGCTGACTAAATACTTTTTTGCCCCACTGTATATATATATGTATGTATGTCACATTTCAGATCTCTGACACTACAGGGGGTTATTTAAAAGAAAATCTCAGAAATGTGTTCTGTCTGGTCTATTTAGTCTGTGTTATGCCCCCCATAATTTTCCTTTAAGTGGGAATAGGTCCGGGTTCTTATGGGATAAATCTGATGTCTTACTTATTAAAACAAACACTATTTGAAATTGTTTTCTTATGTTTTTATGATTCATCTTCAGACTGAGTGGCTGTAACCTGTCAGAGAGAAGCTGTGGAGTTCTGTCCTCAGTTCTCAGCTCCCAGTCCTCTAGTCTGAGAGAGCTGGACCTGAGTAACAACGAGCTGCAGGATTCAGGAGTGAAGCAGCTGTCGGCTGGACTGAAGAGTCCACACTGCAGACTGGAAACTCTCAGGTTAGTGTACTGCTGTTTGTGTTTGTAAAATGATGACACTCTGAACTCTTATTTAGTTCATATATTATTTATTACCTCATCCTTTTTTGGTTGAGTGGCTGTAACCTGTCAAAGAGAAGCTGTGAAGCTCAGCCCTCTAGTCTGAGAGACTCAGAATGTGTACAGGGTTTTCTCTATGGCAAGCTGTTTTGTCATTTAATAGCTGACTGGATATATATTACAGATATCCAGAATTAAATTATTCCTAGTCAAAAAGAACATAATCACAGCCTCATTCTTCCTGAGCACATTTTTTTTCTTTTCAAGTTCCTTCTGTATACTGGTAGGGAGGATGAGCTGCCTGTCAGGTTTCACTTCATCAAAGTTGATTGAAACAGTTTGGTCGCCTAAAAGCTGTTGTTCAGTGTTCATTAGCACCTTGTCAACCAAAGCTACTGTTAGCTGGTAACTAAAGGGAAAGTCTGTCGCTTTGTACATGCAGATGAATGGCATCAGTACCCAGAGGACCACATTTACCTGACCGTAACTCTCCACTGGGTGAGGTGGAAAGAGTATCAGAATATTGTAGTCAAGTACAGTTACTTTAAAGACATTTTACTCAAGTAAAAGTACTTGGGGGGGCTCTAGTGCGCATGCAAAGGATGTAGACGTGTTTAGTCAGTGCTCCTTTCCGCTACTTACAAAATCATCTTTATACCTCAAAGAAGGTGTCAGAGTCAGTCCTGCGCTGCATTAATGAACATTTGATGCCTTTGAGGCTAAGTTTCAGTCACTTGCAGCTTCGCAGGCCAATCTGCAAGCCTGTATGGCTAACCAGGAACAAGCTACTGGCGACCTTGACGTCCGCATATTAGCGCTTGAAGCTAAATACACTGAGCTGGCAGGACGCAACATCCAGCTTCATACCAAGGTGCTTGACCTGGAGGCCCGCTCTTGGAGGCACAACATCAAAATTGTGTGGATACAAGAGAGTGAGGAGGAAGGTAGACCCACTGAATTCGTCTTCAGACTAATCCCCAAACTGCTCGGTGGCGCACATTTTCCGCATCCAGTCAAAATCGACCTGGTGCACCGCTCCCTCCAGCCGAAGCCGGCCGCCGGCGCCAGACCGCGTACCATCCTGGCGCGCATCCATCACTTTCAGGATAAGGAGTTGATTCTTCGCCTCGGCAGACAATAGTCCATAAAGTACAAGGGAGGCAAGGTCCTTATCTTCCCGGACTACACCAGCAAGGTCATGGCTCAGCGCCGTGCCTTCAGAGAAGTGCAACAGGCCCTGCGCGACGAAGGAATAAAACACACTGCGATACCTGGCCAAGCTCTATGTTTACCCCACGAGACGGCAGAGAGCCCAAGATCTTCGCGGACCCGAAGGAGGCGGCGAAATCCCTGGAAAGGAATAATGTACGAGAGGGGAAGTAGATCCATACACTGACATTTTTCATTTAACTCATGGTTGCGCCGAGGTGAGGCAACTATTTGTTCAAAGCAGCTTATAGCTGCTCGCAGCACTGGGGCATTTTATTTTATATACACTATATTACAATGGCCCACTTTGAACTGCTGCCATGTTCACACAGCCTGAGGTGCTGATACTGCTCATATTTCCACTGCTTTAATTGCTTTGTATCGCGGTATCATATAGTTACTATATGTTACTACAACATCACGGAGGGAGGGAGGCTAGTGGTAACATATTCTAGTTATATTGTCTTTCGCTGTTTTTCATGCGGTCAGTATTTTACTTTACACTACTTGATTGTAAGGGACACATTTGTCTTATGGAAGGGGCAATATTTCTGTAAAATTATTTTGCTAGGGTGGTGAAATTTGTGAGCTTTAATGCGAATGGGTTAAATGGACCTGTTAAATGAAAAAGAGTCTTACCACATTTGAAAAAATTTAATTGATAGACATTGCCTTTATATGCCTTTAGTGAATTGTCAGATTTACTCAGAACCCTGGACTCTCTTAAATTTTTACGCACCCAATTATAACGATGAGTCGTTTGTCCAAGACATATTCTTGAAGGTGTCAGAAGGACGGCAAAATATCCTTATAGGAGGTGACTTTAATTTCTGCCTCGATCCTGTTCTGGATAAGTCAGCTTTATCAGTATCCAAATCTAGAGCAGCCAAAATCACCATAGAATTCATGAAGGAATTAAACTTAGCTGATGTGTGGAGACAAATGCACCCTCAAACCCAAGATTATTCTTTCTATTCTGGGTGCCACAACTCTTTTACTCAGATTGATCTTTTCCTGTTGTCAATGCAGCTGACTCACATAGCAGTAGAATGTGAGTACTTATCTAGAACATTAACAGATCACTCACCTCTGACCCTATCCATTTATATGCCTGAAAAAACTACTAATAGTATAGGTGGCGTCTGAACCCTACTCTCCTTCAAAAGCCAGATTTCTGCAAATTTATAAGAGATCAGATTGGGCTGTTCTGTGAGATAAACTGTGCCTCTTCTCCCAATAGTTTTATATTATGGGATACACTAAAAGCCTTTTTAATGGGACAAATAATCTCTTATATCAAAGGTATCAAAAAGAAATACATGGCAGAAACAGAAGAATTGGAAGCAGACATTTTGAAATTGGAAAAGGAGTTTCAACAATCAGGATCTAAGGACGTACACCAGTTATTGGTAAATAAAAAGCTTAGATACAATACTTTGCATACCTGAGAAGCAAGCAAAGGTACTATGAATTGGGGGAGAAGGCGCACAAAATTCTGTCTTGGCAACTGAGAAGAGAAGAAAGCTCTAGGACGATTAATTCAATCCAAACTGAAACAGGTTCTGTATCATATAACCCAACAGAAATTAATGATGCATTCAAGCATTTTTACACACATTTGTACACGTCAAAACCACCAGAAAATCAGAGTAACATTGATGAATTTTTGTCCATGATTGAACTGCCCAAACTAGGACAGGAAGACCAAAATAGTCAAGACCTGCCCTTTACACAAAATTAAAGTGAAAAAGCTCTGGGCTCACTACAAGCAAACAAATCTCCAGGAGAAGATGGGTTTCCTCCAGAATTTTACAGGGAATTTAAGGATTTACTCCTCCCACTTCTCATGGATGTCATCAACTTGGTCTCTAAGACTCGAACACTCCCTGAATCATTTTCTACAGCCATAATTACTGTAATTTACAAAAAAATAGGCTAACAGACTTGGCCAGTATCTGCCACAACTAATAAATCCAGACCAGTGTGGCTTTATTTCAAAGCGCTCCTCAGCTAATAACCTATGTAGGCTCTTTAATATTATTCATTCAACAAAATCTGAAACGGAACCGAGTATAACTGTGGCTTTAGACGCTGACAAAGCCTTTGATAGGCTAGAGTGGACATATTTATTTAAAGTGTTTGGCCAAGTTGGTGCACAAGTCTAGAATGAAATGGGAGTCAGATCTCGGTGTTACCATTGAGGAACAGTTTTGGACAGAATTATGTCAAAACAACTTGTCAACTATTATCAATGCCCGGTATAGATTGATTAACTATAGTATTCTACATCAATTTTTGATCAAGGCATAAGCCTTACCCAAGAAAAATTACATTCATTCAAATCTAACCTGTCAGAAATGTGCTTCAGATGTGATACTGAAGTTGGGTCCTTTTTGCACTGTACCTGGCTGTGTATGAAAGTTAGGCCTTTTTGGCATGATATCAGCTCCACTTTAACCAGGATCACAGGAGTTGATGTTCCTGTGGACCCTGAACTTTGTCTATTGGGGAACTTTACAGGTATTCGCCGTTCTCTAAACAATGCACAACTTAAATTCATTGAAATTGCTCTATGTGTGGCTAAAAAGTGTATTGCAGTGTCATCAAAATCTGGCTCCCCTCTTCTTATTGACAGATGGACTGGAAAAAATCACTTATTGTCTCAGGAAACGATATGACACCTTTTTGAAAATTTGGCAGCCATATTTAGACCATATCGGTACATCTCTTACTCCAAGTAGTTAATGTAGTCGTTTGTATTGTATTGACCTTACACACTGACCTCCTTTTGTTTTTCTTTTTTTTTTTGATGGGGATTTATAAGGTAGGGGGGTCTATCCTCCACATTTTGCCCTTTGTTATGTCGCTATACTGTTGGTGTACTGACATGTTTGTATGCATTACATATATAAAACTGAAAATAAAATATTTAAAAAAAAATTTAAAAGTACTTGTGTACAAAGACTAATGACTAAAACTGTGTTTGCACAAAGACAGAGATATATTATTGTGGAACTGGATGCACATACAGGAGCCTCATGTTCACTCCCACAGTGAGATATAGGTGGATGTTGAAATGCAAACCGGACAGACAACAGCAGCTCTCCCACTGTTTCTGTCACTAACTGATGAACTCTGGTTCATGTTTAATGGAGGATCTGAGTGAAGGTGTATGAAGTTGATTCTGACTTTGTTTCTTCCTGCAGGACGGACAATGGTGGACTGCAGTGGTTGAGACCTGGTTTGAGGAAGTGTGAGTGTGTTTAAAGTATGATTCATGAGAACTCAGCTGCATGTTACACTAGATTTTTACATTTTCTTACAGTACGATGATGAATATCTCCAGAGTTTAAGTCAGGATCTGTTTTCTGTCAGTGTGGCTGGAAAGATGTTAGAATTCAATCAATTCAATTCAATTTATTTATAGTATCACATCATAACAGGAGTTATCTCAGGACACTTTACAGATAGAGTAGGTCTAGACCACACACTATAAATTTACAAAGACCTAACAATTCCAGTGATTCCCCCAAGAGCATGCATAAATGCGTAAATGCGACAGTGGCAAGGAAAAACTCCCTTTTTAGGAAGAAACCTCGGACAGACCCAGGCTCTTGGTAGGCGGTGTCTGACGGTGCCGGTTGGGGGTGTGATGAACAGGGCAATGATAGTCACAATAAAGATAATGACTAGAAATAGTAGTTGTAGTAGTTCATGGTGTTTGCAGGGCACTGCAGGGCACCTCAGGGCGTGGCATGACATTGCAGGACGTAGCAGGGCATTGCAGAGCGTAGCAGGGTGTAACATTGCACAGCAGGGCGTGGAGCAGGACCATGGCAACAGCTGCAACCATGATTTAGATGCCATCCTAATCCAAGGAAACATGCTGGGTAAAAAAAGCATAAGGACTCCCCAGAATAAGCTCCCCAGAGCTAGCTTAGTAACAAGCATTTCTGGGACATGGATACACACAGATGGAAAGAAAGAGGAGAGAGAAGCTTAGTGTGTCAAAGGAAGTCCCCCAGCAATCTAAAACTATAACAGCATAACTAAGAGCTGCAGAGAAGCAGAGATAGGGAGGCCGCGCACCATGACTGTGGCTACACGCCACCCCCGCCGGTCTAGACGGACGCTGCAACTCCTCACTCCCTAAATATACGTAAGCTTTCTATGAAGAGAAGCAGAATCAATCAATCAATTTAAAATCCACAAACACAACAAACTGAACAAAGTGATCCAACAGAACTAATAAATATATTGTATTTACAGTCTAACCAACAGAAAGCTAACTTTGCTTCTTTTGACTGTCACGGATATTAGAGAAGAGCGTTGTTGCCTTCAAGTGCTGCTTGTAAACTCAAAATTCTGACATATAAGTTGATGAGTTTTCTTCTCTGGGTGTTTTTAATAAATTAGTGTTTAAAAACCTACAAGCCATAATCACAACATGACATAGTTGATATCATAAAGATGTAGAATAAAGAGAGTTGAGGTGGATTTACCTTCCAGTTCCTCCCTGAATGGAGACCTGGGACCAGATGTACGACACATACGCACAAATACCACAAATACTTTCACACATAAACTCGTATTTCTATAAACAGAAAGTGTCACACACTGACTTCAGACCAGCGTACACATGGTTTTAGAGCCAGCTGCAGGTGATCAGGTGGAAATGGAAAACAGGCTGAGAGACAGAATCTTAATAATAAAACATTGTTTGTTGTGATTGTGTGTTTTCAGTCTACATAGCTCTAAATCTGTAAATCACCAACAGATGTATTTATAAACTGAATGAATTGTTATAACTGGATTGTTGAAGTTAAAGTTTGTTAAACATCATTCAGCTGAATATGAAAGTTTAAATGATTTTCTTTCAGTAAATTGTCAGCAAAGTTGTTAATAAATCAACAGATGATAACCTGCAGCTGTATTGTGTCTTGTTCTCTCCATCAGATGTCTCTGAACTGGAACTGGACACAAACACAGTAAACAGATATCTCAAACTGTCTGACAACAACAGGAAGGTGACAAATGTTAGAGAGGATCAGTCATATCCTGATCATCCAGACAGATTTGACTTCTGGTCTCAGCTGCTGTGTAGAAATGGTCTGACTGGTCGCTGTTACTGGGAGGTCGAGAGGAGAGGAGAGGTTTATATATCAGTGAGTTACAGAGGAATCAGAAGGAGAGGAGACAGTGATGACTGTGGGTTTGGATGGAATGATCATTCCTGGAGTCTAAGATGCTCTGTTGATGGATACTCTGTCTGGCACAATAACAAAAGAACAGACCTCACTTCCTCCTCTGTCTCGAACAGAGTAGCAGTGTATGTGGACTGTCCTGCTGGCACTCTGTCCTTCTACACAGTCTCCTCTGACTCACTGATCCACCTCCACACCTTCAACACTACATTCACTCAACCGCTTTATCCTGGGTTCGTGCTCTGGTCACCTGGTTCCTCAGTGTCTCTGTGTCCTCTGCAGGACTGAGAGTCTCTCCTGTGGACAGAAATACTGACTGAAGTTTAGCTGCTGAAATCAAAGTTCAGTCTGTCCACCATCACACACACTATAGGCCAATAAATCACATGTCAATTTAAACATTCAAGCCCATCTATCTCCATGCTCTTTTTCACACCGAATCCAAAACCCTTGTCTTCCACAACTGTTTAGGTTTCTGCAGATTTCGGATGCCGATTAAAAACAAGCCAACCGATAAAATTACTTTTGTTTAATGTAATCAATAGATTCTCTCAGACGTCAATCTCTGTTCATACTGTCACACAACAATGTGGGTATCGATCCATTAGATCTCGCAGCATAGTGTCCTCTTTGACAAACAAAATAAAGATTATAAAGACATCTGGGGAAGTACAGCAGTTAAATTCTGTTTAAACTGTCTGCTCTTCATGAATTACTTTTTACTTGTACTTCACTTTTTTTTTGTGTTACTTAGTTTTTAATATGTATTATCTTGTATGTTTTTATGTAAAGCACATTATGATTCTATCTGTGAAAAGTGCTCTTTAAATAAAGCTATGCTGAATTAATCAGAAAGCAGCAACGATTCATAAAAACAACATTTTTATTGTAATTCATCCATCCTCTTTCTATGTTTCTAAAAACACTGAAGTATATGTTGCCATGTTTTGCTGGCTGTACTCTGCATTTTCCTTGATTGAAGATGGGGGCCTAAGTGCTGCATTTTGTACCATGTGTTGTGTATTGGTTTTGTGGTGTTATGCCCCTGGAGGCCAGGGTGAGCATATCATGCTCTCACCTATACACACCTGCAAGCTATAATCACGCTGATGTTCCCTTTGTGTCACTACACCCTGAGGAAGGCGCAAGCCGCCACGCGTTGGTGTATTTTTAATGTCTTGCCCTATATATATATAAAGGCCTTTTTATCACTTTTTGTAACCAACCTTGAGTGCCTGGATTTTCTTTCTTGGTCATAATTCTTCTTCCTTTTTGTAATGTTTAACAATGTTTACACATGCCTGTAAGTCTAGCAACATTATACTGATAAATTTATAATGGAGTTTGGTGGGGGGAGATGGAACTAAACAGACATGTGTTTAGCTTGAATCATTCAGGACCGTAATGGGAGAAGAAGATTCATCTTGACCGGACAAGCGGTCGATACGTCAAGGCTGCTGCCCGGTGTCCTGTCCTGGAAATGTCTCTGGAGAAAAAGAACATTGTTCACAGCGGCGAGCTGAAGGAGCGCTGCACAAAGCTAGCCACAGTTAGCCACCCTGGCTGGACCGGAAACAGGGAAGTTACCTTCAAAATAAAAGAGCAACACAAAAACTCAACATAAAAGGTGAGTAAGGTTTATAAATGCTCACCATGGACAGGGCCGTCCAAACCCAGTTTACTATGCAAGAGTTTGGTACAGATACATTTCCATGACATGAATTCAAGTGGAATTAAATTAATAAGTTTGGACTAAATGTGCAAAGAATCACAAATTTACCTCATTGATGGTTCTGCTGATCGTTTGTTTCTTATGGTGGTAGAAAATTACAATAAAACATGTTAAACACTAACAAATATGGTCATAAACCTGCTTTAAGCTAAGTGATTAAAATACATAAGCTAAATAGTTGCTGATTAATGTTCTATGTATTAACTAGTAGGGGTGGGAATCGCCTCACAATACGACTTATGTTACGACACGATGTTATTGTGGTTTTAAACATATTGCAATGTTCTCTGATATATTACAATTTATTACCTTTTTTCCAACTGCAAATGTATCCCAATTTCAAATGATGGCCCCAAAAGGAAACTTTGTCAACATCTGTTTCATATAAAAAAGATACATTTCTCTGTTTCTTCAATTTTATTGCTGCAAAATGGGATTGTCAAGCAGACAAACTGACCAACACGTATATAATAGATCAATATTCGGCGTCTACATATCAATATAGTATCGCCACAGAAAATATCGCGATACTTTGCCGTATCGATGTTTTCCCCGAGCCCTAATAACTAGTTGTTCCAGTTTGGTGATTGTTTGTGTTTTTTGACCATCAAAAGAGTAGAAGTTTTATTCTATGTATATTAAAAACGACTGCCTGCTGAAATAGGACTGCACCCGACGTGAAGACGAGCAATACTTTTTTATTTCAGCAAATCCACTCGTCTGTGTAAAGATACCTGTCAATAAAAACAAATCAGATTCATGTTTAACGTATCTGCCAATGCCAAAATAAGACTGCACCCCCCTAACTCAGGATTGTAAAGTCTAACAATGACCCAATTTGCTTTACTTACATGTCATGACCTCTACTGAAAGTCCTGAAAAGAGCCTTCACAATCCTGAGTTTTCACATTACAGATGTTAAATATATATCTGAATTATTTTTATTGACAAGTATGTTTGCACAGACGAGTGGATTTGGTGGAAAGAAATGTATTACTCTGGCTCTGTGTACCTGCTGGCTGTGTATGTTAGGTTGTAGTACTAAAACATGTTGCAACCTGTGTTGGTGAATAGTAGTTTTATTTAGAATTTTCTGACAGGAAGTGTGTTTTATTCCCAGCGGCTTGACAGTGATGGTGAGAGGAGAGCGGTGGTGTCTCTGCACATCGGGGCTTAAATGAAAGAGGACGCATGGAGATCTCAGACAGCTGGCAGGATTATTCAATTCAATTCTTCTTCCACAGAGTGTCCTGTCTGCAGTCACGTGAGTCCAACAGCCCCCTGTCCTGCTGCTGTTTGTTTAAATGTCCTCATGCCGCTCTGCAG
Organism: Sander vitreus; assembly: GCF_031162955.1. Taxonomy (NCBI): domain Eukaryota; kingdom Metazoa; phylum Chordata; class Actinopteri; order Perciformes; family Percidae; genus Sander; species Sander vitreus. Next base: position 1,556,768 of record NC_135869.1, on the reverse strand, counting down.
TTTCTCATTCAGCCAGCAGCTGTACTGCAGGCGCAGCTTACCTAAAGTCTAACTTCGCTATCAGCAGGAAGCATCTGCATTGAGGTACAGAGAGAGGAATTCCCTCTGGCTCCATGCATTCTTCAAACCACACACAGAGTATTCATTCACTTTCAATCCTTGGAATTTGTTTAATGTGTTGATGATAATGTTTTATTTTGTCATTCAAAGACAGATAAAAGACAAACCAGACACAGAAGGAGACACATGCTTTGAGATTTGATTTTATATTAATACAAGTAGTGATATTTGATAGAGTTAGAGAACATGTGTCTCTAGATGTGTGTGTGTGTGTGTGTGTGTGTGTGTGTCTGTATCTCACACACACACACACACACACACACACACACACACACACATCTGAAGCTGGAGTTCCTGAGGAGGTCACACAGATTTAAAGTCCTTGTTCAAGGACCAAACTGTGGAGGAGCTGAAGCAGAACATGACATATGTATGTTCAACAGTCTGAGCAATGTCACGCACTAATGGAGCTCTGAATATCTGTTCCTTTGGAGGACGCAGATGCTAATTAGTCTCTGTCAACACTGATTACATCTCAAATATATTCAGTTTAATATTATATATGACAGAAAAATCCTCACAGTTTGAGAACCTGGAATCAGAGAATATTTGGGATTTTTTTAAACAATAAAATAACTTTATTTGTATAGCACCTTTAAAAACAGTAGTTGACAAAGTGCTTTGACAGAAGATACAAAAGCACAAACACATTAACACACATTATGTACACACCATTGTAATAGTAAAACAGAAGAAGACAATAAAAAAGACGATAAAAGGACAGCATAACATATAAACAAGTCAATAAAAATGTCTGTCTGATAATTTCCTTTCCTCCATCTTTTATTAATCAATGTCTGTGAAGTCTGTCCCACACTACTACTACTACTATGTTCTGTAAGTTGTTCTTCTAAACAAAAAAGCAAATTAACATTCAGAAACTTCACAGGAGAAAGGAGGAGACCACACATCTTTTTTAAAAACCTCCATAGAAATGAAAGACTTAAATTCTGGTTTCTATCTCTGGGGAAACTGAAAAATTTAGCCGAAGTTTGGCCGAAGCAAAACCAAAACTACTGTCTCCAAACTTAGAAAGTAAAACCTGATTTTATGTTCCACTAACAGGACTAATACATGTGATACCATAACCATATTGGAATAACATAATGCTGGATTATTTTCAGCACATTCTCCCAGGTCCATCCACTATGCAGTTAAATAAGTGATTTAAACAAGTGAATCACTTTTTAGAATAGTTGATTCCTCCAGTAGATGCTGACTCTCCATCTGCCTCCTCCTCCTTCAGGGCACTTCCTCCTGAGCCAGCGGCATCATGGGAGGTTCCACCTCCACCCTCGTTATTGACGCCGAAGGTGATGAATATATATATTGTTTGGTATTTCACTTGAGTTTAAAAGGGGGAAAAGTAAAAGGAACCGCCTGTTGACTTAGATGCTCTATAAAACACAGGATTTATAAAACTATAAAAGGACAAAATAGGAAAAACAACTTAATGAGTGTCTGACTAATTATAGGGAACAACATTTGCATTTCAAAGATAAAATAGGAAAATGTAAATAAAGTAGATACTTACCTGACAGGTGGATTCTGAAATAAACCTGAAAGAAAAAGGGAACAAGTGGGTAAGAAATGACTAAGTATTTTATTTGGTAGCACTTTATAATAACTATCCATAATTCATCATTTGTTAAGCATTAGTTACCTATTAGTTAATGGTTTGTTCATTATTATTAATTTATTGTTCATACATAATTCATCATCAGTAAAGCATTTGTTCACACAGTTATGAATGGGTTGTTCATAATAAATAAGCCTATCTTAAAAAATATGTTTGTAAGTACATGATTTATACTTAATAATAAATAATGAAACAACCATTTATAAATGAAATCATTTTCCCATTATAAACCAGTTGCAAACTATTACTAAATGCTTTGTTCATCATTTGTAAAGCATTGCTCCTATGTTAATTCTCATAAATAAAGCATTTGTATACACACTCATAAATGGTTTGTTCATAGTAAATAAAGCTCTCAATAATCATGTTTATAAATAGAGGTTTGACACTTTCTTAGTATTGCAAAAACCATTGGTAAATTAAATAATTTTCCCTTTATCTACAAACTATTAGCAATTTCTTTGTTTATCATTTGTAAATCATAGTTCCTACATTCATTCTAATCAGTAAAGCATTTGTAAATACAGTTAGTAAATGGTTGGTCTATAGTAAGTAAGGTCATGTAAAACTTTTATCAGTTTTTTTTTAATAATTCCAAAATGATGCATTAACCATTTGCAAATGAAGTAATTTTACCATTATTAACTAGGTACTCAGGAATGCATAAGGTTGGTTAAAAGTAGGAAGTTAATGATTAACAGACTATCTACACCTACATTTGTTCATGTCTTAAATAAAATGTTATGATTTAGAAAAAGGCCTAAACTAATAGCTGGGGTGTTAACACATCTGTTACAAATAATTACCAATAATGTAATCCATGATTAACTCATGAGTTATTACTGGTTAGTTAAGTATATTGTGTGTTATCTAAAGTGAGCACTTTCTATGCTTTACAAAGCATTTATAAATGAGTTGCAAAGGCTAACAGAATCTGGACACACACATGTATTGTTCTATTTGGACATGCCTTCAGAAATATGCCTACGGATAGTTAGTGTGTTAATGCATCTTTAACAAGCACTTACCAAAACATCAATTCATGATTAACTCATGAGTTACTACTGATTAGTTGACTACATGGCATGAGCCCATCTAAAGCGAGGACTTGCTAAAAGCTTGTTTAAAGTTAACAATAATGGCACCCATATATTATTTTATTTTATTTTGAGACATTCCTTTTGTTTTCCAAGTTATTAAAATGTGGTCAAAAGTAGTTGGTAAACGCTATGGGAGAAAATAGTGGAAAATGATTTAACTTTCACTTACCTTTGATGGGCTTGTAAATAAGCCAATGGGTGAACTTGGGTCCGTGAGCTGACCAATCAGCTATCAACTAGGCTACGTTAGGTCGCTAGATTTACGTCTCCTCACGTCACTTTTGGCGCTACATCGGAATGTAGGCGGCCGTTATTCACTCGGTAAGAGACAAAGAATGACATTTAGTGAATTAAATCAATTCTACATACTATATACTATCTAATACTGGCTATGCCTTCTTGTGAATAGAACGAAAGAGAACTGTTCCTGAATCCACTGTCGTCACGGAGTTAAAGGCAGTGAATTCCATTAAAATGGTGAGTCATTCCTTAGCACTAGGCCTTGAGTTTCCCTAGCGTCGATGCTAATCGGTGCTAATCATGGATGTATTAAGAGAACGGTGCTAATATTGCAAAGCTAACGGGTTAGCTAAGGTGCTGTATTCATATGCTAATAGGGTAATTAGCCACAAAAGGCTAGCGGAGTACTGTGTATTGCCTGTGAAAAGGCTAATGATTCTATCTATTGGTTATGGAAAGTAATGATGCTTTTCAACACTATTGCTAGTTGTGGGTATTTTGTTGAATGAATGTTAGTACAAGTTGTGAGTTTAATTGTTTAACTGGAGTTTATGGTGAAGTAACTTTAAAGAGGCTAATTTTTAGTGCATTCTTTATACTGTTACCGGTGCAGGGAGGGATTGCACGCACGTCTTAATGCCTCTAGATTACAAGACTGTATCTTAAATTATGGGAAAATAATACAATTTGAGAGATGTTTACATGTAATTTATGCAATTATATTAAGAATAGTGTTAATGTTACTAAGGTAGGTCCCATACAACTTGAATTAGAAATGTATTTTTTAAAAGGTTACCTATTAATATAAATGTACTTTTGATACCTGAAAGAGATTTATATACTTTTGATACTTAAGAGAAGAAATTTAAGAACGGTTGTACAACTGAATAGAGATTTAGATATTTCAATATGGGTTAACTGAACTATCACCTCATTTTATTTTCATTGTAGCCTAAGCAATTGATTTTATTACTGAATAGTAATTGAGAGAACTGATTTGGCCTTATCTACAGGTGGAGGAGGTGGAGATTTGAAAAGCGCTATGCACGGGAGGACCGGTCCAGAGAGGGATATTGGATCACATTGACTCTTCAGATCCCAGAGTCTTCCAGGGTTTAGAGATTCCCAGTTCAGTTGGCTGGGTGGTGAGCTACAGGATCGAGACTCTGAACTTATACAGATTGCCCTGGATTCCTTCTTCATGGTGGTAGGACAAACAGAAACCAAACTCATATGGGCCCCAACGTTGAACATCTCTGAACTCTTGTCATCAAAGAACAATTGAGCTCATAGAATTGAAAAGGGTTTCTTTTATGTGCGCACTTTATTAATTAATTATTAATTATTTTAGTTGTTATTTTTCATACCTGTGTATATGTGTATGCCATGTTTCTGTGTATATTAATACACTTCTCAAACTGTATCCTGGTTTCCTAATCTCTTTATTGATGTTCAATTCTCTGGCTCTTAACAATGTAGTTTTCTTCTGGTTCAACCCTCACCTCACCGGATGACCTCACAAACCACCTCAACTCCACCCTGTCTACCTCCCTCAACACCCTGGCCTCCATCAAAACAAAAAACATCACTTTTAACACCTCTTCACCCTGGTACACACCTGCACTCCGGAAAATGAAACAAGCTGGCCGCCAACTTGAACATCTGACAATAAAATCATCTCTCACAGTTCACCATGAAGCCTACAAATTCCACCTTACTGCCTACAAAGACACCCTCATTGCTGCTAAATCTGCCTACCTCTCCACCATCCTCACCAACCCCTGTCAAAACCCCAGAATCCTCTTCTCCACAATGAACAACCTCATCAAGCCTCGGACCAACACCCTCCCTACCTCTACTCCGGATCTCTGCAACTCATTCCTCCACTTCTTCGCTGACAAAATCAACATAATTTACAAATCTCTATCCCCTGTATCTTAAAACCTGGATGCAACACAACTTCCTCAAACTCAACAGCGATAAAACAGAATTCCTCCTCATACACTCCAAATCCACACTCAGCAAAATCAATAACCCCACTCTCACCATCGACGGCACCATTGTCTCCCTATCTCCCCAGGCCCGTAACCTTGGTGTGATCTTTGACTCCACCCTCTCCCTTGAGCCCCACATCCGTCATGTCATTAAAACCTCCTTCTTTCACCTCCGCAACATCGCCAAAATCAGACCCTCTGTCACACCCCCCGCTGCTGAAAGACTCATTCACGCCTTCATCTCCTCCCGACTGGACTACTGCAACTCACTTCTACTCGGCATCAGCTCCACCGACATCAACCGACTCCAACTGGTCCAGAACTCAGCCGCCCGACTCATCACCCACTCCAAATCCTGGCACCACATCACTCCAGCCCTAAAACAACTCCACTGGCTTCCTATCTCCCACTGGATCACCTACAAAATCCTGGTCCTCACCTACAAAGCCCTCCACCATCTGGCCCCCTCATACCTCACTGACCTCTCCCCATACCAACCCTCACGGTCCCTCAGATCCACCTCAGCTGGTCTCCTCAGCATCCAAAAGTCCAACCTCCGCAGTTTTGGGGACAGAGCATTCTCCAGGGCAGCTCCCAGGCTCTGGAACTCCCTCCCCCAAGAGATCCGCACCTCTGCGTCCCTCACCATCTTCCAGTCCTGCCTCAAGACCCATCTCTTCACCACTGCCTATCCCTAGCCCCATGCCCCTCCCCTTTTCATTTGTGCCTGAATCTTGTTTTGTTTTGTTTGTCTCTATTATCTATAACCTGTAAAGCGACTTTGAGTTTGTGAAAAGCACTATATAAATTCAATTTATTATTATTATTATTATGGTTGTTTCATTATTTGTTAAGTATAAATCATGTACTTACAAACGTATTTTTTTAGATAGGGTTATTTATTATGAACAAACCATAACTATGTGAACAAATGCTTTACTGATGATGAATTATGTATGAACAATAAATTAATAATGATTAACAAACCATTAACTAATAGGCTTGTTTACTATGAACAAACAATTCATAACTATGTGAACAACTGCTTTACTAATGATAAATTATGTATGAACAATAAATTAATAATGATTAACAAACCATTAACTAATAGGCTTGTTTACTATGAACAAACCATTTATAACTATGTGAACAACTGCTTTACTAATGATAAATTATGTATGAACAATAAATACGTAATAATAAACAAACATTAACTAATAAGTAACTAATGCTTAACAAATGATGAATTATGGATAGTTATTATAAAGTGCTACCCATTTGTATTAAAATCACCCATAATAATACATTCGTTCTCCATACATATATAACAAACCATTTCAAAGAGCTCATGAAAATCTGTTTGCTTAGGGGGTCTGTAACATAATGGGCTTAGTTTTAGGAAGCAGCAGTTCAATCCATGCAGTCTCCAAACCCTCCACCTGGAGATCGGCCCGCGGGTTATATGTCAAATCATTCCTTATAAATAGGCAAACTCCTCCTCTGTTTTTGCTCCGATCGTGCCGGTAGATGAAGTAACCCTGTCCATCAAGCCAGGTTTCCGACACCGCAATCACAGTAGCCTTAGAGGTACTTGCAAGTTGACTGAGCTCCTCAAGCTTAGGCAGCAAACTCCTTGCATTAGTATGAATAAAATGAAGCCCTTTCCGACTGAAAACAGCCTCATAGTCATTCCTTGCATCAACCAAACTGTCACCAGAACAATGTATTGTCTCAAACTCCTCCGGACAATCAGTGACGTTTGCGTTACACATTTCATTCATACAACATCTGTAACAAACTAACGGAATGACAGAATTAGTCCTTACAGCCTGTTCGTAGATTTTAGATGTAATATTTCCACAATTTATGTGAACGGAGGCATCACAAAAGTCACAAGCGACTGCTTTAGCGTTTATCCTCACCACTTTCTCGCAGTTAGGACAGTCTCACCTTTGGCCGGTGTTTCATTTGCAAGTTATTTGGTCCTGGACCGGATATCTCCGGCGAGCAGTAGATAGATGGATAATATTGTGCCAAAAGCATCAGCCTTTTGCCTTCCACAAGCTCTATTGTTCCTGAAGGCGAGATGGGTCTGCGTGGTGATTAAAGCAGCACTGCCATATCCAAAAGGTTTGTCATCTGCGTTCACATAAGATCCGCAATCTTTATCAAAGATCTCACGTACGTATGCATTATTTCCATTATGCACTGTTCAAATCTAAAACCTAGAACATTCAAAAACAACACATCAACTAAAATTGCTGCCAGAGCTCCACAAGCACCTGACGCCTGCCCGGATCGCTGGCTTTCTGCCTGGACTGTCAGACCCCGCTGCACGCTGGGGGGGACATGGGCACAGAGGGGAATGTGTGTGTGTGTGTGTGTGTGTGTGTGTGCGTGTGTGGTGGCGGCAGGGACATGGGCACCGAAGGGAACGTGTGTTTGTGTGTGTGTGTGTGTGTGTGTATATGTGTGTGTGTGCTAAGCTCAACCAGCTCATCTAAATATTCATGAGCAGACCATACAGTATAAGGCAGAAAAGCTCTCGTTTCAATCCAGTCCCATTTAACAGGGTAGCATTAGGGCCAAAAAAACAGCAAAAGGGACATTTTCAGCCCAACCAATGTTACATACCCTATTAGGATACCTTAAGGAACAGCGTGAAATACAATATATAACCATTCTATCACCCCTTTAAGCTTCTGGGACCTTGAATTTCCCCTTGGGGATCGATACAGTATCTATCTATCTATCTATCTATCTATCTTTTTTAAATGAAGCCTGGCGGATTTATTAATCTGGTGACTGTGTGTGTCTGCAGGCTGTGTGGATAACGAGCAGTGGGTACCTCTCCCCCGGCTTGCCGATCCACAGAGGAAGCGTCATGGCCGACTGCTAGAGGAGTGTCATCAGGACGCCGCGCCTCATCGTCTTCCTGGGAGGGTTGCTGTCGCTGTAAACTCCTGCCATTTTAGCAGCTGCACAAATACGTGACGAATTAAAATTAAGATTCCTGCACAATAAACACATGTAGTTTATAAAATCTGATGTTTTATTATAAATGAAACTAGCCAACAATATAACGGCCTACAAGTCCAGCTGAAATTATTAGACGATTAAACACACAACTGTTTGGATCCTTTACACTTTCTACAATGTTTTAATACTTTAAGTACATTTTCCTGATGATACTTATTTTTTAGACTTTTACTGAAGTTACATTTTCACTGCAGTACTTTAACTTGTAACAGAGTATTTTTACAGTGTGGTATTAGTACTTTTACTGTAGTAAAGTATCTAAATACTTCACTTACCAAAAGTTTGACATGGAGAAACATCTGCATCACAACACAGGACGAAGTGAACTAACTGGAGAGATTGACTTTGATCTCCCTTATCAAAATGTAACACACTTACACCTTGGAGCTGATATGCAGCACTTATTTAAAAAGAAAATATGTCACTTTTAAAGCTGGTCTGCCAGTTACTCCCGTTATATCTTTACAAGCAATGTAGAGTTTAAAAAGCAATTTTTTTAAACGGAGTCCGGTGCAGTTCTGCTCACTCCACATAAAACATTACATCTAGTCTGGCTATCACACACACACACACACACACACACACACACACACACACACACACACACACACACACTCCACATAAAACACTACATTACATCACTTTCAGCAAACTTCACAGAGAACAATGAGGGAGAAAGCTAAAAAACACAGAATCCGTTAGAAGAACGTTATCGTGTCGTTACTAACTTCGTTGGTAACCGGCTCGGCTACCGACAACGTTATCTTCACTTCACCTGTCCAATGACTTTAGCAGCTAGTTAACACACTCAACTGTCCTGCTGTTACACAATGTATTAAGTTAAATCAAAGCTAACTGAGAACACCACCAACTTGAGTTAACGTTGTTTTAACGGTTACGTTAATGCTAGCTAACATTAGCTTGAGCATTGATAACTAATGCTACGTCAGCGTTGCTAATATTAGCCTGTTATCTGTTTTTGATGGTAACATTAACATAGTCTCTTTTTAACTTTTGTCAGATTTACTTAACGTAACTTACATTACTTTGGGTCAGTAAAACAGAATTATGTTGTAAAACAGTTAACAGAGCGAGCTTGATCTGTTAAATGTTGAAGAGATACTTCAGAAAATGTATCATTGTCAGATAAAGCGTTTTCTGTTTTGCTATTTAAAAATAAAGTGGTTTCGTCCGCCAGTTGTGAGATTTTAATTTGTCTGCCATGAAAATCAATACCTTTAAAATAAAGCAATTTTTTAGCTGTATTATCAAATTTATACTGCTTCCACTAATCTCTTCCCCCATCTTTTTTAAAATCAACAATAAGTTTGATCAATATAATGCTGTTATGCAATATAAGTCTGAAATAAGAAAACATGAAATACAAATTGTTATAGCATCTTTATTCATATTATCAGAAATTACAAAACAACTTGCAACTCATCAGCATTACATTCTTGATACTGTAGTTGCTGTGTTTGAACTGCATGGGGCAATGTGTAATTACATTTCTAACAGAAAGAAAAAGGAAACATCTCCTTATTCACCCTCAGAAAAGACATTCACTGGACCAAGGAAATTAAGTGAAATATTTAATTTACATATTTTTTTGTCTTTGCATTTTTTTCCATTAAGAGTCAGTTTGAAAACAATTTAAATGATTGAAGATCAGAATCAAAGCAACCTCTCATCCCCAAAAAAACATATATGTGTGAGTATTATAATTAGCATCACCAGTAGCCCATTTTCTCATTGTCTAATGTGCTAAACCTTGCATTTATCTCGGCCTAATATATAATATTTTCATCTGGATACTTACTTTCTCACTTTCATCTTTAATAGCTTTATCTATCCTCTTTTCTCACACTTACTCCTTCATTGCCTTTACAAAAAACACATCAGAAGCATCATCACCCCACACGTTCAAGTCCGGAGGCAATTTGTAAACCTCCAGCCTGATCAGGGTGTAGCCGCTCTCCTTCAAACTAGCACAGACCTGGGCCTCATTCACTGGGACCGTAGGGATCTTTACCCCAGGCGCCCCAAAATAGTAACTCATTCTCAGAGTTCTGATGAGCAGGAGGTGGCCACCGGGCCGCAGGAGCCTCCCAATGTGGCCCAGGGCCCTGGTGAAGGCAGACAGGTCAGGGCTGACACTCTCCAGACAGTAGCAGGACACAAGACAGTTGGCCCCTTGCTGAAGGAAGGACGTCAAGGGCCAGAGGCTGAGGGGAGTGCACGTCAATGGGGACAATGTCCATGATGACCTGACGTAGCTTGGCAGCCTTCTCTGTCCCATGCTGAGGGCCTGTTAGAGACAATGAATCATCAAATTAGATAAAAACCCCTATCATAAATGCACACAGCATTTACCTGAACTAGTTATGTAATTCATACTGTGTGTTGACTCAAAAGCACACTGATTTAGGTGTTCATTAGCTATGGGCATAGCTCTAGGGATGCCACTGAAGGTCTGTTGGTCACTCGGTCCACCACTTTGGTCCTGATTGAAATATCTTAGCAACTTTTGCATGATTTGCCATGGAATTTTGTACAGACATACATGGTCCCCAGAGGATGAATCATAAGAGCTTTATGATCCCCTGACCTCTCATCCAGTGCCACCAGCAGTTCAAAGCTTTCACTTATGCTGTGAAATATTTCTACATCTACTGGATGAATTGGTCCAACATTTGGTACAGACATTCATGGTTCCCAAATCATGTATCCTACTGACTTCCTACTCTGACTTTTTATCTACAGTAGTAGTAAATACATTTATTTGACATTTTATACAGTTGTCCCTTTAATTCAGCCTGAAATGTTTGGTATGTTTGGAAATCTGGAGGTCTAGAAAAACAAAGATCTTTGGGTTTGAACAGTGTTTGGATAAGGTGACCAGACAAAATCTGGGGGCATTTTCAGCTCAGAAGCGTAAAATACCTCCAAAACAGGTAATGTTTTTTTATCTGTTTTTAACTGCCCCAGGGACCACTAGCCCCGTTGGGGGGGGTCCATGGGCATGCTCCCCTGTAAAAAATGTTTGTCTATTTTATTGTTTAAATGCATCAGTCTGGTGCACTTTGAAAAGAAATTCAGACAACCAGCAGGGGGGTTCTATGTGTAGAGTAGTTTTGGAGACATGCCTCTTTGTAATTATGACATATATTTAAAAGAAAATTATGGCAAGAAATATTCCCCAAAATTATGAATATGCTTCTTTTTTTTTAAGTAAGTGCTGTAGTACAACTAGCAGGAGAGAAGTTATAATTGAGGTAAGTTTGGAGACACTACCTTATTTAATCATTAAATTAATAAATATTGTTGTTGTATCCCTTTTTGGTGTTGTAGTTTGTAGACGGTCCCTAAGCAAGTCTTACTGCCGTCTCACGGCCGGCTGCTCGTAGAGACCGGTGTTATTTCTCCAGGTTGGAAGACGGATCGTTCTGATGAAAATTAGTTTGTAGCTCATTGTTTACCTTACTACGGTAGGAAAGATGCGTCGTTTGTGATTTAATAACATTTCGCTGTAGAGTAATTGATCCCGGAAGTTCAAATCTGTGAATTTCTTCTAACTTTACCGAAGTTGAGCTCTGCGTAGCGCTTGCTCTGGCTGTCTTGAGCCTGCGGGTGTAGGGTGTACGACTATACGTTTGGTCACCGTTTGTTTCATTACAATTTCGGGTCTGTCAGTCACAGTGAAAACCGGGGACATTTTCGGGGGACAGCTCCAGCCGGCGACAAGTCACCGAAACCGGGGACGTCTGGTCACCCTATTTTTGGACCCACCTTAAATCTATATAATAAATAGAATAAAGGTATATTCACCGACTTTTGCGTGTTTTCAGAAAAACGAGTGAGAATAACGGAGAAGAAACAAAGTGTTTGTCTCCAAAAATGCCCAACAACTGAAATATTTGCCTCTGACAGAAATCAAATTATTAGTGTTGAATTAAACATAGGCCACACATATGTTATTATTGCAACCAATGACCTATTTTAATAAACACCAGCAACATAAGAGATTATCATCATAATCAGGCAATATGTTTAACTCAATCTAAAGGCTTTTTATTGAGCATAAACTGTTTTTGGAATGAAGTTTGTATGACCCATCACAATGTCTCCTTACCTTCAGTGAAAGCTCTATGCAGGCATGCATTTTCCACGGCTCAAGGCTGTCCTTTGTTTCCAAATCAGCGGGTGTTAGACTGTAGTTAATCTGCAGATACGTTGCAGGATCAAATCCCTGGTAGCAGTTTGCCATGACCACCACTCCATTCTCTGCTCCCTTTTCTTCCATCCTCCTGTTTTCTTTGTGACTCTACCGAACACCTGTGTAGTGGTCAGCCTTCAAGTGCACCGTCAACCGCCTTATATACCTGTGTATATCTGGGTGTGTCTGTGTCATTTTGTGTGTGTCTGTGCTTTGGGCTACTTTGAGTGTATGTTCCCTGCCCTGAGGCGCTGATACCATCAGATCAAGGGGGCTTCCTCCAAGACTAGACCCACTAATGGACCCCTCACATGGCTTTCAGGTCTTTGACCCACCTCTCAGATCTTCACAATCAATTTAAAGGGCCTTTTACACGCAAACTAGACCAGTTTCAATTAAAGTTACTCAGGCTACCAAAGAATACCATAATTCCTCCGTTCAAGTAGGCCTAAGCGATGCACCCCAAGCTTCCATCCTTAACCGTTTTGCCAGCAGATATTTGATATTGATATTTGAACAAAGTGCTGTGCTGTGTGCTGTGTGTCCACAGTGTGTGTGGACTGTAGTTACAGTTGCCTGAGGCCTTTTGGACACTTAGGTTATGTTTTAGTTTGTAAACCCCCTGCAGGAGAAACATCCTCTAAAATGTTCTGTTTGAGCTTCAACTTTACTCTGCAAACAAAAGTGTATTGGGAGTTGCACCTGGAATTGCCTCCAGCCTGAAAATAAACAAGAACTTTACTACTAAAATGTGAAAAGGTGAAGTGAAAAGCATGTAGCTGTTACTTGCATATATACTGAATAAAACCAAAGGATGCAGCAAATGGCCAAGTGCGACTTTGCTCAAGATGCAACGGCGTTATACCGTCAGCTATTCCATCAATCAATAGATAATCTCTCTCAAGGGTTAAAGACGACACGTTTAACAAACAGCCATGTATATTGGCTCTTCCAGTCTCTCCACTGCTGGCTGTTCCAAGTTTAACGGGAGAGAGGAGCAAGAGGGATTAGGATCGTGACCGGCCTCTGACAAGCTGTTACCGGTCAAATTCACTCGGGCGCCGCATGATTTACATCGCGCAACAGCAACATCACACGTGCACATGCAGGGTTTTCGCTGTATGCATGTAGCAGCAGCGCACTGCCGCTCAATCAGCTGTTTATGAAATGTCATAAAGTCGTAATTATACAGGGCTCGAACAGTCAGCCGCTCTCTCTCCCCTCTGAGGCTGAAAAACTGGAACATGAAAACCGCACTCACGCGGGTCCCGACTGCAAACAGTCAGCGTTCATGCTCTTTGGACAGAAAAGGGATTGTAAAAGCTGCTGAATGTTCCCATTTGCAAACACAACTCAAGTAATAAATAAATAAAAGTTTATTTAGGAACATAGACATAATATAATTATATATTTCATTAGAGTACATTAATCAGCTGTTGAAAGAAATCCTCAAATATATTAATTTATGTTTAGATTATTAGAAAAAAGTGATTGATTAAAATTCAAATGAAATACATGAACATTCTATTTCAACCTCAGTCTTCACTTAGTGTCCAAATGTCTATACAAAATCTATTTCAACACAAATATAATGAAAATACAAGATAAAAAAACGTATTGCCTCAAAGGACCACCAACTTTGTGAGCATTAATCTAAAATCTGTAATGATTATATCCCAATGTGACAGTTAAAAAAGGCATTTCACATTAAGAAAAATCAAACATTTTATTTTTTAATTCATAATATTAGCCAAGAAAACAAATTACATTATAACAATAATCTAGTTTTATTACAAACATAAACATCATACATACTATGGTTGGGCACAGCTTAATTTAATAGTGTCAGCCCAACTAATTTGCAATGTTTTGGACCAACTAATTTACTTAATTTGCATTCAACAACAACAACAACATACAACTTATTTTACAGTAGTACAATTACAGTAGTTAATAAAGTAGATCCAATCTATGCAATTTAAGTTAGCCTAACAAAAGTGCTTAATGCTGAAAGAAAGCCATTTAATCACATGGAAATCCTTTCCATGATTTAATTACATTAATTCAAAGAATAGCTTTTGAGTGTTAATAAATTAAAACCTTTTTAACAAACTCTAATGGTGGAAACAACACACAACAAATGAGAAATGGTGCAATCAAATTGTATTTCCAAAATTATAATGCACATTGTTTTACACAGTGCAGTTGCTTGTTGATAACACAAGGAAATATATCTCAAGTCTGTTATGAGAATACAGGGAAATGGGCCCTCTCACTCGCATCCCACTCTAACACACTCTTAACATTTGCACTTTGTACATCTTGCACCTGTGGCTTTATGTGATGGTGAACTCACAGAGAAGTTAATAAAAAATATTTACCAAAGATAGAACATTTTTAACATATATATTTTTTTACATTGAAACGTCGCTAGGGACATTTTTTAAACAAGTTTCAACAATGTCTACAGTATGGTTGTCATCAAGGGTAAAAACAAGACAAATGGAGATCTTACAATCAAGTTTAACTCCTGAAATATGTAAATGTTTAAACTTAAAAAACTTAAAGATAGGTTAGTCTTAATTTTGTTATGAGAAACTGAAAAAATAATTCAGCATACAGCTTTCCTTCAGTGCCAATAGACTGGACCTTGCATCAGAGAGAACATTTTTTAATAAAAACAGAGCACAAAAAAAACCCCAGATGAGCTGAACACTAATATACTGGGAAATGGGGCCCTGTCTTTATACTCACATTCCTCTTAAATATTTGCACTTACTAACACCTGTAGTTTAATGTGCTGGTGTACCTAAACAACAAAACAGAAGGTACAAGTTTTCTTATTGTTTTTTAGCCACTAGTGGGTGGTCTTGGGCACTGTTTTTTAGGATAGAAATCAAATTCCAAATATAACAAAGTAAATAAATAAAGTATCAGTAAATTTGCTCAACTCTGAGAACTATAACTACTTTTAAATCTTGTTTTGGATTGCACAGGGTCTTTAAGGACTGATTATAGGTCAGGCTCTATGAAACTATCGCTAAAAAAAGTGTTGGTATAGTTTTCCTCAGGTTAGAATGATGGTGTAGCTTTTGCTATGGCAATGTTTCTTAACGGGAAAGCAGTGTTTTGAGAACTTGTCTTTTGTTCGATAGTTTGTTTCTTCTGCAGAACCTCAAAAGTGTACTTGAGCTCCTGGGGGTAGCTCAGGTTCAGCGCGTAGACAAGACCCAGCAACATCACCACAGCAAAAGCTACATTGCACAACTCACTCATCACTTCCACCCCCTCCAGGACAATCCCAACATCCGTGGGGTCATCGCCAGGCTCTGCACCTTCTTGTCGAATGACAAAGATTCCAAATACTGTCTCCGCTATGGATTTGAGTGCTTTCATCGACATCCTGTGACAAAAAAAAAAATGAACAAGGACAAAGATTTTTTTACTGATGTGCATTACATGCATATTTATAGCACACAATATTTACAGTATTACTGTAAAACAGCTATCACTAACTTAATCCATATTTATAATATAATAATGCAAATGTAATCAAATAACCAATTGACATTAAAGTGGTTTCGCTGAGTCGGTGAAATACTTCAACAACTAAGCCATACTAAGGGCCTGTCTGTTGTAATCATGAGTTCAGTATTAATTATTCCATTTGAATAAAGGTATATTGTCTTATTAAAGGAAAAAGAAGGAGTTAAAGTATGGTGTGTGTGTGTGTGTGTGTGTGTGTGTTCTTGTCTGAGAGAAAGACAAGGAGAGAGGCTCCCAAACCGGCCTGGTTATTTCCAAAAAGATCAGTAATAAGTTACTTTACCTCAAACAGACATTTGATACACTGTTTTTGTTCATGTAAAGAAGAATTACATGATGAAAAAAAACAGGCCAAAGAATTTTTATGTGGTAGTGAGTTTTTATTTAAGTCACCTAATCATTTTCCTTTCACAAACTCACTTAACCATGAATGTAATTACGACATCCATCATTATCCAATTATTTCCTGTCTCTGTCTGAGAAAGGTGAGGACTTCCCAAAAGTCGGTGTGTTTATATCCTCCCCCTTATTTAAGTGACCCTCCACAACAGCAAGTGACTTGATTTGGAGTGACAGTTGGTAGTAAAGTTGTAGCAGGTAGGGGGCGGTTTGGGATTGCACTACAGTATGGTGCGTGTCACTAAGTGAGTGAGAGAAGAAGATAGTTTTAATGGCCTTATCTTGACCTAATTTTAAATCTAATGGGAACACACAGGAAACCCCATCCACTCCAACTCTGATAATCTCCATAGTGAACACATACATTAACATACCAGGTATTGCTTCACCAGCTTCTCTGGATCTTCATTAAGGTACACGCAGAGACCTTTGAGGATGCAAAACAGACTATTCCACTTTATATCCTTTAAGTTTTACGATAATCACAGTGGCCAATGTGGTAAGAATACCTGCCATCTCCATTTAAGACAGGACGATAAAAGGGACCGCTTTTGAGTGCTTTATGTCAGACGTGTATACAGTGCCCATGCTTTTTCTGTGCTTCAAAACTGCTTTCCAACAGATTCCAGAGTTTTATGATTTCAGAGCAGATGTTTCAGGATTAAATGATGCCCCTCACTTTTAAACAATGACCCCTAATGGGGGAACAGATGTGGTGCTCAAAGTCATTTCTACAATGACCAAGTTTTAAGTGATTTTTGTCACTTTTACATTGGTATCATACCTGGGTTATGGGTGCCATGATGGTCTTGATTTTTCTCCCTTGAACTCCACCTTTCTTGGCATACATCAGGTACTTCATCAGGTTTGCAGAGTGAACATCAAGCTCGGAGAAGAACTTTGACTGCAAATGGATCGTTGTGATTCTCTTGAACTCTGCACTCACCTACAAAAAAACAAGCCGTCAGAGTTTTGTTCGGTAGTTAGCAAGTTTATACTTCAGGCTTGTCTTCCATCCGCCATACCCAGTCACTGAACCTGGCTCTTTTAAACATGGATGTGTAGTTACCAGAGCTGCTGTTACCTCATCAAACTCCCTGTCAGAGAGGTACACTTTGTACTTGACGATCGTTTCAGCTAAGCCATCAAGAATAGCAGATTTAAGTTTAGTATCAGGATTCAACAAAGCTCCAGTTTCTTTAAAAGCAGCATTGGCCCTGTCCAGCTGTAGCTGAGTATCATAAGCAAACCGGGGCATGGGGAAGACAATGGACCAAGCAGTGGATCTCGAGAAGGTGGACTCAGGAGAAGACAATATGTCTGTATCAAATGAGCTACCAGCAGATGAAAGGGATGAGGAGTCATTCAGAGTTGGTGAGGTGGCAGCAGCTGAGTAGGGAGGGAGCGGGGTGCCACCAGGATGGGCAGGTACAATGACGTCCCCTTCATTCTGCACTGGCATGTGAGCGCCCCCTATATGGAACTCTGGTGGAACTGCAACCTGTTCAGAAGCCGGAAGTAACGAGAGAGTGGAACTTCTTCCCTGATTAGAAATTCTTTGGTTTAGCCATGCTATGGAGCTATACCCCTCAAAATCCACTTTTCTCAGGATATAATTTTTTGTCTAGTAATTTGAATGTTGCATTCGACAGGGGAGGCTAAGAAAATACACACTGCTGGGTGTTAGATTTTTTTAAAGTGGCTTTTTTGTTCTAAAAAGCCTTTTAAAATGTCAATGACGTCATACACATATACGGCCAGAGATACTGCTTTACAGCAAGCTCTGAGTCGCTTCCTTTGTTCTCTCGAAGCATCAACAACACAGCTGACAGGTTAGGCTCTCCCTGTTAATACACGTGCTAGAAAGAGGTTTGCTAATGTTTTAATGTGTTGATTCACTCTGACATTCTGGTTCTGCTTTGGATGCCGTCAAGCGGGATCTCCGATCGTAATCAGTCCTTCACTGACCAATCAGCATTCATTAGCAGAATGCTAGTGTGTTATGGGCAACAACGACTCAACCTGTAAGAAATCGAAAGGACACAAGTACTCGTTCATTCAACTTTTGACCTATAATCCATGTTGAACTTGCAAAAACTACAATCAAATCTGAGATTTCTCAACGACAATCAGGCGAAAGAGACAAATTTAGCGGTCTAGCTCCTTTTCTGATTCTGATTCTGATTCATAGAGTCCCATTCATTTAGCACTGGACCGCGATCACCCCCAGTGGAACTCTGGTGGAACTGCAACCATATTCGGTACAATGGGGATGAATAGGGAGTGGAACGGCTTTCTGCAGACGGGCTTTGGTTTAGCTAACAGCTAATTCGGCTAACCGCTAGCTGAGACAGCATGTAATAACTTTAAAAGACCCTCAAAATAAAACCTGAAAATAACCGTTAACATATATAACGGCTGTTACGTCAGCTGTAGATGGCTTTACGGTTTTGAGTTAACATTATTTTAGACTGAATCAAGCTGTCAGCTAGCTGTTAGCCGAATTAGCTGTTAGCTAAATTAATGTTAGCTTCCCGGCAGAGGTGTGACACACAGATCGTGATTCGTGCAGTGTCGTAAATCCTCGTGACGGATCGTGCAGGCAGCAGAGATCGGGTACTGACACCACCCCTCCTCACCAGCATGAGTTCCACCAATCAGAGTCATCACTGTGGGATTGTGGGATTGTTCAGGATTGTGGGTAATGAAGTACTTATCCAAGACATAGCGAATAAAAGACATTTATCTCTAAATAAGGTTAGTGCCCCATGATTTTTGGCGTCTATATGAGCATATACAATCGCTTAGTCATGTAGGCAAGCTGGTTTTAAGTCTACCATCAACGGTTACGATTTTATGGCTTATACTGCAAATGTCAATGGAGAAATTGCATTGTATTTTTACTTCCGGAACCCGCTGTTGAGCTCTATTAATTTTTCTAAAATAGTCAAACGCCAGAAATCGGGCACCAGGGCCGAGTACTTAATCCCTGCATTAGTTAGAGCTGCGTTCCTCTCATATGATTGGTAGGTGAAATCAATTGACTTGAAAATATCAAACCGCATGTAAGTTCCCAAATTTTGTTTTCCTCATGGCTGCACGCCGGAGATCCGGCACGGTGCTGGAATACTTTAAGCCCTGTCTGCATGACCAAAAATGATGGAGTATTTTAAGTCTATTTTGCTGCTATGTGAAAAAAATCGAGCAAAACGCGCGACCCCAGAGGGTTTTAAGCCAAACAACATAAAATAATAAGTTGGACACCTACAAGCATATGGCAGGCAAAACAGGGCGCAAATGGTAGAGAAACACCTTGATTAACTGCGAGCCAACTATCGTCACGTTAGCTAACATGAATATGCCAGCATGACATTAACGGCCTGAGTACAAAAATAACAAACATGCATGACCAAATATTGCTGAAAATGATGGACAGTCTGCTGATGACTTTATACACATTGTTTTGTTTACATTTAGAGGGATGAAAACAGATTTTATCTTACCTTTTCCAAATGAACTCCAGGCACGCCAGGCAAGTTCTTCACGTGATAATGTTGTTATTTTCCTGGGCACTCGGTTTGTCATCTCGCGTGATCTCCCGTGATCTTGCTAGTCCATCTTCGGTGCAAGATCAGTCTGACTATATTGAATCACGTTACCTCAAATGTTAATTTGTTGAATTTCATGCTTATCCTACATGATTTTATCACATTCACCTTTGAAACATGAAATTGTTTTGTTAAAATTACACGTTACGCTTTTTTGTAATAACCAGCTAATTTCCTTTTTTTTTAGTGTAATTAGCCTAATTAACCCGGAAAAAAAATACAGTTGTATAATATAATAATTTGGGAGACTCATAAGGTTGCGGTCTCTATAACAGAATGTTTGGTCTCCCATCCCAGAATGCTGTGTGGACTGTTTTCTTACAGTTTTTGCCCATTGCTTACACACTAAAAACAAATGCTTAGACCAAAGCCTCAACACCTAAATTTCTTTAGCATACCTTAAACACAGTGTAACCATAGCTTAAACACATTCTCAACTTTGCACTTTGTTTGCAATTCTGTAACACACTTATTGCAAAACACTACACACGTTTTCTAACATTAGACAGTTTGTTCAAAAACGAAATCTCCTGTTATCATTGGGAAAACACTCAGTTCAAAATGCAAAACTCATCTGGCAATTGTAGGCACTTACATAGACACCTGAAAACAGAACACCAATCGGTCTGAGCCTTAGCACTACAAATAGGTCTCAGGTAAGCCATTTTGAGAACTTTGCAAGCATGGAGGCAATGACAGTCAGAGTAAGAGGAGAACAAAGAGAAAGAGGAGTCAGACATGGAAGAGACATCATCTGTGATGTTGAAGAGGTCTTGTGGCCATATCTGAACAGAAGGCAGGATCCCGCCCCCCAGCCAATCACCACACACACACAAACACACACACACACACACACACACACACACACACACACACACACACAAAACAAGTATGTTTTTTTTCCCCAATAGCAATTTATCCAGTAATTGTTTGCTTTTTTACTTTTGTTTTGTTACTAAATGTGATGATATGTGATTCTATTTTTCTTTATTTCTGTAAACGTTTGTTTTTTGTAAAAACTCTTGTTTGATTACTGCAGAAATTCTACTTTTGAGTTTTACAGAAGACTGAGTCTGAGAAAATGACAATAAAAATAGAAATACAAAGACTGCAGTGTTTTATATAAAGCCCATGAGTGTGTTGCTGGTGATATGAGTAATTCAAAATGGTGCTTGTGTGTATGGTTTGGATTGCAGTGTTTCATTTTGGCATAGATGTGAGTTGTCATTATTAGACATACCAAGTGCTATGTCTGATTGGCTTGTGTGTAGAGTTTTGAGATAATGAGCCAAATTCTGCAAAAAGTGTGTAAGCAATAGGCAAAAACTGTATTCTTTTACAGATTTATTCTGTTTTATGGCACTCTTATGACACCACAGGAATCGTGCTTATTCACAGAATATTTAGTTTGTAAGTCTCCAGGCGTTTTGTTGGGGAGTTTAATTTAAAACAAAACATAATTAATGAACTCTTTGGATGTTTTGTGTGTAAAAATATGAATTTGTTAAGTAACTAAAGCTTACATAAAAATGCAGTGGAGTAGAAGTAGAAAGTGGGATGAAAAAAAAAGTACAAGTACTTTCAAGTACAGTACTTGAGTAAAACTTGAAAGGTCCAATATGTAATACATTTATTGTATTTAATCAAGAAATCTCCACAATATTTCAACAGATATTAAGGAAACATGCTAAGTTGAAATGCTATATTTTCTGACAATGCCAAAGCCAGTATTCTCTATATTTAAATATAAATTTCCGTATGTTGGCATGTGAGTTGCCTTTGACACCAGGGTTGTCAGACATGAAATGCAAACACGCAAAACAAAAGTGCTGGTTACAGCGATGGTAGCAGCAACTCGATTCTCAGATAATAGATTCATTCTACCCGATCTTAAAAAACTCTGCATCTTTCTAAACAGTTGCATAACCAGAAAAGAGGTAAAACACGGGTAAATATTACAGAGTTGCATGTAAAAGGTGGAGAAAGCTTAGAGCCCAAAAGCCGAGTTGGCTCATTTCCTCCTAACTAAACAGGTAAGATTCATTAATTTATATCACGGCTAACGTAGTAGGGGTGGGCATTACCAGTCATTTCAACAATTCATGTGCTCGCATTAAATTATATAGAGTACTAGAGTTAGTTACTGTAGAAATATTTTATTAACAAAATGTGTGTATGTGCTCGTTGCAAAACAGCTGTGTTAGTCATTGAGGAAGTGGTTAAAAGTACTCTAAACTAACTAAAAGTTAAGCTTAAGTCATAAAAAATAGTTTAAGCTTTTATGGCTTAGAGGTGCATTGTTGAAGGTTGCGAGAACGGAAGAGGAAGTTGCACCAACCCAACCTTGTGTGTTTGTGTGTAAGATAACAGTTTCTGTCTAAAAAACAAGAAGACACCCCCTTATGAGGATAGGATAAAAACTGAAGGGAGAGGAGAGATGAGTGTCTTCAGACGAGATTGCGGTGGACCAGATCTGCCTTAGTGTTTGATGCCAAACTTAGATGCTGTCAATGAACCCACAATTGTGTAAATTTGCTTAACTAAATTCTTCGTCTCAGATTGATCCTTGTGTTCTGGTAAACTTAAATCCAATATAGAAGACTTGGGAATGAATTAATAGGAGTCCGATTTGACTGGCCTTAAGGCCTTATTTCGGACAAATTCCACTACATTACTCGCAAAAAGAAAACTGGTGCTAACGCCGCCATGCTAACACATGCTAACTGCTAACGTGACCGGAGGACCGGGCGGGTGGACCACAGCTGTTTACAACCACTGTGACTGATGTATGACAGAAACTGCAAGTTTGACTTCCTTATAATGGAAACATGCAGTTTAACTTTGGCAAAACAACCCTGTAGCCTAAATTGTTGGATTGCGACACAGCTTATGTTCTCTAACTCTGCAATGTATCTAATGTTATGCTATGTTATGTTATATTATTTTATGTTATGTTATGTTATGGAATATTCTTTTGGCTAACGTTACCATCGCCAGCTTCAAGGTTATGATATGTTGGGCAGTAAGATGATCAGTGTTGGGCAAGTTACTTTTAAAAAGTAATTAGTTACAGTTAGTAGTTACTTCTTCCAAAAAGTAACTACATAAGTTATTCATTTACAAATTATGAAAGTAATTAGTTACTTCAGAAAGTAACTATTGTGTTACTTTCAAGTAAACTTTTAAATGCTCAAATGTGACCCCTGTTTAATGGAACTTAAAATACATGTGCATGTTCAATTATGTATGATAAATCTGAATATTATAATGAAATTGACACTTAATACAATACATTATTAACAGAAACAATGTACACAAATCTAAACTATTTTAAAGGTGCAATATGTAATACTTACTGCTAGTGTTTAAAATTGTTACTGCAGTACAAATTCAGAAATACTGGAGAGAGTCGTCTCCCCTGCCCCCTCCTCCCTAGACTCGAAGTTCACGTTGGTTGCCAGGCTGATACCAGAGGATCCACAACAATGTTGCTAGACGCTTGTCTCACATAGCCAGACATTAGTTCACAGCACAGCGGAGTAGCTAACACTTTTTCAGCTTAGAATTACGGTAGGAACCGCTAAAAACCCAACAACGTCGCCATCCTCTCCGCTAAAAATAACACTACCTTGCCGTCCTCTCCACCTGACTGAACACACTTTATTGGCTTAGAATTACAGCAACAATCGCTAAACACACTGTAAACTCACGTCCTCCCAGCCCCCCTCTCTTGGCTTATAATAACTCACCGTTGTCGGCTATGGCCGCTGAATAGGTAACCGTTAACGTTAATCCGATAACGTTAGCAGTTAGCAGGGTTAGCATGGCGGCGTTAGCCAGGACCAGTAGGGATCACTTTACTGGATGTGTCTGAATTGTTTCTGCAAGTAACCAACTAGGGTACTCTATATAATTCAATATGAGTACACAAATGTTGAAATGACATAAAATGCCCGTCCCTTGTAGCCTAGGGTGACCAGACGTCCCCAGTTTCCGGGGACAGTCCCCGGTTCCGGTGACCTGTCCCCGGCTGGAGCTGTGACTGACAGACCCGAAATTGGAATGAAAGAAAGAAAACATTGACCAAACATATAGTCGCGCTGACTCAAGCCAGAGCAAGCGCTGCTCAGAGCTCAGATATGTTCTAGAATGTCCATATTTTACGATGCTAAAATTACTGTTTATTTCCATGGAGTCTGGTGGGTTTAGCGAACGCAATTTTGCGGACTTTTTATCTTTAAAAAAAGGATCTTACTCTAACAGAAAGATCGACCTCCTTAGAAATCCTTTCCATAATGTTGTCAGACACAATATAACTCAATATTAATCTGAGCCTGACAGCGGAAAAACGAGCACTTTTATGAACGTAAATACAAGCTGGACAATTTAGCTTTTTTCGCCGTTGCCGACTGCAGCGATCTCGTTTAATACTGGACTAATATAAAATGAAAATATTTCCTCAATAGTTTTAACTGTATCCGATACTCAATGAGCTGTCTCAGAAACAAGCCTAGCGTGAAGCAATAAAGCAAAAGCTGTCAGATAAATGTAGTGCAGTAAACATTACAACATTTCCCTCTGAGGTGTAGTGGAGTACAAGTATGAAGTAGCAGCAGGGGAGATTCTAGGATCAGACCTTTAGGGGGGCTCAGCCCCTAATGAGAATGTGACATGGATACAGTACATGCAAAAGTGTTAATCTGCACCATGAAATTACCAACTTCTTCACAACCGCACACCTGTTCTCCCTCTGACTCAGCCAAAGGTGTGAGTCTGGCACAACCACCTCAACCAGAATCTAAGCTTTCCAATGATATTATTGCCAGGTTTGCGAGAAAATTAACATTGAACTTACATGAAATGTTATCATATTTGCATTCTGCATAAATCTCTTCATACCATTACTCTCTGTGAAATATTTCACAAACTCTTCACTCAACACATGCATCGGTACAACAAGCGGTTCCCGGGTAATCCGGTTTTGAAATTGCAAAATTATAATGTATTCTCATGTAAACTATTTATGTCAGCACAGACATTTTTGTAAATTGCTTAGCCAGTGTATCCCACCATAATGGTTATTACATTGCCAGATTCCAGACAATCCCACTTACTTATATATATCCCACTTACACATATGAATATATATTTATACTGGTATGCTTAGTGACATTAATGCAAAAATATGAAGAAAAAACTATTCAACCTGTGTGTGCATGGTTAAAGTGCAAAATAGTTCAGGCTACAGCACAAATACAGTATTTACATCCATAGATAAGAATAATCAAATCTTACCTCTGAATTTCTTTTCAAAGTGCACCAGATTGATGCATTTAAACGTTAAAATAGACTAAATGTTCTTACAGGGGAGCATGCCCATGGACCCCCTCTAGGTCTTGTGATGCCCCTGGGACAGTGTCCCCGTTTTAAGTTTTACAAAAATAACAACATTACCTTTTTTGGAGGTATTTACGCTTCTGAGCCGAAAATGTCCCCGGATTTTGTCTCAGAAATCTGGTCACCTTATTGTAGCTGTGATAAATTAGCCTGAAGCTAATGCTTAGCTACCTGTTCAGGAGGAAATTAGCCAACTCTGCGTCCTTTTAGGCTCTAAGCTGTCTCCATCTTTCAAATACATCTCCAACATTTACCCGGGGTTTGTTAGCTACGTCTCTGGTCAGGCAACTATTAGAAACATGCCGTTTTTTTTTAGGTCGGGTAGAATCTATATCTGTTGATTCTGTTCGTTTGTTTGCTGCTTTCATGGCTGTACTAACGTTACAGCTGTAGCGTGCTGGGTTTACGTTTTTACAGGTATATCTGGCAACCCAGCATGGCTGTCAAACTGGGCAGTTGATACCAACACACAGGCCAAAACACAAACAGAAATTCCGTCACAGAACGGAAATTTCAAAAGAAGAAAATACTGGCATTAGCATTGTTGTCAGAAAAGATAGTATTTCAACTTAGCACGTTTCCTTAATATCTGATGACGCATTGCGGTCATTTTTGGATTCATTACAGTAAAGATATTACATATTGGACCTTTAATGTTGCTGTGGGACAAAGTGAGACTAGCCTCCAATCATATGCCATGTATGTAGATATTATGTTTAGTGGATCAATACAAATAATACAACACCTCAACAGGCCACAACTGGGCAAAATTAAATTATGCTTGTTAAGCACTATACCAAAAATAAATAACAAATATATACACTCTTTGTAGTGCAAATAACGTAAGTGGCCTGATCTTTATACTTGTGCGCTGGTGTGTGCGTCGAGCTGGCATGTGTGTGTGTGTGTGTGGGGGGAATAGGTGATAGAGCGAGGGAGAAGTGACGGCGATTAGCTTTCGAGCGAGTAGGCCTACCGACTCTAGAGTCATATAGTAAGAGAAACAAAGTGTCTCCCCTGTTCTTTCTGACCACGGTGGAAAATCTATAGCAGGAAAAGTTAACCCTCACCTTGATTTCATAACGCCATACCTATCTCTCTCTCGTTGACTGACTCGCTTGTGTTTTTCGTTGTGTGTCTGACTATGCGTGCTTTCGAACATCCGCCCAACTCTACCTCTGATTGGCTAACCATGACATTTTACTCAACCTCAGCCAATCGTCAGCATTTATGCGCTTGCATTGTGCACTGCCCACTAACCAAGGAAGAACAGTAAAAAAAAGTACTTGCCTCTCGGCTCAGACTCAGAGGTCTGATGAAAAAAACAGCTTTAAATATAGTAACGCACCGCATTTCTTGGCAGTAACGGTAATGGCGTTATTAAGATTGGAAGAATAATCTATTAGATTACTCGTCACCACTGTTGGGTGTAACGCGTTTCAACGCGTTACAGTAACGTAACTACTTTTTCGGGTAAAAAGTAGTGTAACGCGCTACTACTGAAAATTTGGTAACGAAACGTAGTTCCTTTTTCAATTCAACGTTACTTTTCCCAGGGACAGATTTGACAGTGACACTGCCTTCTCAGCTGCGCCAAAGAATTTCTATTTTCATAGTACTCGTACTCGTTCATTCAACTTTTGACCTATAATCCATGTTGAACTTGCAAAAACTACAATCAAATCTGAGATTTCTCAACGACAATCAGGCGAAAGAGACAAATTTAGCCGTCTAGCGCCATAGGGTCCCATTCATTTTGCACTGGACCGTGATCACCCCCAGTGGAACTCTGGGGGAACTGCAACCAAAGTAGGTACAATGGGGCTGAATAGGGAGTGGAACGGCTTTCCGTAGACGGGCAGGACACAGGAAAGCCGTGTGTCTACGACAATGCAGGGACCATCATGGCTGCGCGACCGGTAGAAGTCGATACAGACATTACATAGTATACACTAACACCGTGTAACGCCGATGACCTGCTGATGTGCATTCAACCCGCGCTGGACTCACTCATATTGAATCAGCCGTCACTCTGTGAGTAGAGAATCCAGTCTGCAGTGTAGTTCAGACAGATTAGTAGTAGTTCTTCACTGATAAACCATAGATTGGCTTTATGGTCAAAGATAGTTTTTGTATAATTAACTTTAGTCTCTGCCAGAGACCCCTGCTTTTAAAAGTAACGTAAAAGTAACGAGTAAAGTAAAAAGTTACTTTCCATAGGGGGTAACTAAGTAAAGTAACGCCGTTAGTAACGCTGTTATTTATAACGCCGTTATTCCCATCACTGAAGATGATTCCCACTTTGTTAAAAAACTGGCATGATTCAGCCATAATGTGTAATATACAGTTAGTGTATAGGTAAGTTGTATAACTGGGTCTGGAAAGTAGTAAAGTTAGAAGGCTACGGAAAGTCTCCCCTCTGCCGAAATTGTTCCCCCGCTTCTGTTCGGTGGCCGAAGCTGACACACAGTGACTGTTCCTGGGTGCAGTCACGGTCTTTTTAGTAGCTGTTGCAGTGACATATTAATAATAACTTTTATTTACAGTATATAGTGCCTTACATGAAACCCAAGGACTCTTAACTCTTACCGGGGCTAAGGAAGGTTGTAGGCTTTGGTGAACACGTGGTGTTTTTTTAAAAAAGCTGAGAAAAAGTCAGTCAGGCACAAGGCTCCGCAAGAACGCAGTCTTTTTAGCGGCATTTGTTGTTATGTTTAGCCAGTAAATGTGACTGTCAGCCGGGTAGAGAGCTTCACAAGAGCACAGGTTTATATTACCATTAACATAGCAACATCTAGCAACTCCGCTGCCTGGAGACTAAAATATTATTTAACGTTATGTACACTAAACACCTCTACAGATCCATCCATCCATCCATCCATCTTCATCCGCTTATCCGGGGTCGGGTCGCAGGGGTAGCAGCTCCAGCAGGGGACCCCAAACTTCCCTTTCCCGGGCCACATTAACCAGCTCCGACTGGGGGATCCCGAGGCGTTCCCAGGCCAGGTTAGAGATATAATCCCTCCACCTAGTCCTGGGTCTCCCCCGAGGCCTCCTCCCAGCTGGACGTGCCTGGAACACCTCTCTAGGGAGGCGCCCAGGGGGCATCCTTACCAGATGCCCGAACCACCTCAACTGGTTCCTTTCGACGCAAAGGAGCAGCGGCTCTACTCCGAGCTCCTCACGGATAACTGAGCTTCTCACCCTATCTCTAAGGGAGACGCCAGCTACCCTCCTGAGGAAACCCATTTCGGCCGCTTGTACCCTGGATCTTGTTCTTTCGGTCATGACCCAGCCTTCATGACCATAGGTGAGGGTAGGAACAAAAACTGACCGGTAGATTGAGAGCTTTGCCTTCTGGCTCAGCTCTCTTTTCGTCACAACGGTGCTTTGTCACCAATCCTGTTTGTAGTATTTATGGACAGGATATCGAGGCGTAGTCGGGGTGGAGAGGGGTTGCAGTTCGGTGGGCTGGGGATCTCATCGCTGCTTTTTGCAGATGATGTGGTCCTGATGGCATCATCGGCCTGTGACCTTCAGCACTCACTGGATCGGCTCGCAGCCGAGTTTGAAGCGGCTGGGATGAGGATCAGCACCTCTAAATCGGAGGCCATGGTTCTCAGCAAGAAACCGATGGAGTGCCTTCTCCAGGTAGGGAATGAGTCCTTACCCCAAGTGAAGGAGTTCAAGTACCTTGGGGTCTTGTTCGCGAGTGAGGGGACAATGGAGCGGGAGATTGGTCGGAGAATCGGCACAGCAGGTGCGGTATTACCTCTACAGATGGGTAAAATATATCTGTCCCTCCAGGATTTCGCGATATCGCGATCACGCCAATTCACGCAAATTCAACCAATCACCGAGACTTTGGTGCGACTCGCAATTTTGACCAATCACCGCAACTTTTCCGCAAATTTGACCAATAACCGGAGTTTCCCGAGAACTTCAACCAATCCCAGCAGTCTCATGTGCCAGACTTTACTTCAGTATAATGTGACTCTGAGTGTCACTGACCAAGCGGGAGTGAGAGAGAGCTTGTTTCCAATATGAAGACGAGACTCGAACATTTCACATTTACCAACAAAACGTACAGCGAAAGACCATGCAAAACATTTCAGACCGCCCTGCCAACCTGTATACATTTTATCAATGTACGGTGTAACGTTTTTTCACTCTAAAGTCAGCAGCAGCTATTTCAACCCTGTCGGCTGTCTGTAGCAGGCGTGGCTGCTGCTCATACAGTTCTCTTAATACATCCATGGCACACACACGGTGGATGCAGGAAAAAATGGAGATGAGATGACACGATGACCTAAATTGAGGACAGCTACGCTCGTTATTGTAAGTGCAATGATAAGTTGAAGTCCAATAAGTACTTTATCAAACCGGATGAATGTGTGTCCCAGGCCAGGATAGGAAATTAACTAACAATGTAACAAGCCACTGACAAATATGTTCAAATTGGATTCATTCAATACATTTTTATTTTTTGTCTTAAATCCACCAGCCATTTTCATATTATACCAACATTTGCAGCATCCTGAGCCTTTTTGGTAAGTTTACTAGGAGTAGTAATCAACAAGTCATCAAATCAAACAAGTTTCCTTTTTATTTATAAAAAACTATACAAAAAAAAAAACTTTCACTGACTTCATTGCAACAAACATACAAAAGACATTGCAACTTTTATCGCAATTTTTTACAAAAGCATACAAAAATCAGGCATTTTGGGCCGCAACAATCTCAAAAAAAGGCCGCGAAATCCTGGAGGGACTGATATATACAGATATACAGATGAGTAAGCTGCAGATGAATAAGAACTGTTAGTAGCAGGTTGTGGTATTATTGTATGTAATATTGTAGTACATCACATAATGACACATGTATTCAGATGTAGTCAGACAGTTGTATCAATAGGAAACCTAATGTGATAGGAATCTATATGAATGGGAGTTGTGATATAGGGGGACACTTAAAAGAGTTACACAGGATGTTGATCATGCTGTTGAGATGTTGCTGCTCTTACAATAAAGTGGTAGTTCTTTAACAACCTTGCAATTACTACCAAAGTTCTGATACCTTAAACTTAATTAAAGACGCAAGAACAGCGAGTGAATCTTTTTGTACAGAGTGCTCAAGAAGGAGAAATACTGTCAACTATAAAAAAAATATAAAGAACATAAATCTCCAGGTAACGATGGCCTGATTTATGAATTTTATAAAACGTTTGCAGATGAAGTCACAACATTTTATAATGAAGCTTTCAGAACTACCCGTTGTTACAGGTCTGCTCACCTTAACTCCCTAACCAAATAAAGATCCCTTACTCATCGATAACTGGAGACCAATTGCGCTCCTTAACAATGATTATAAAATGATTGCCTCTCTCTTAGCCAAGTGCTTAAAATCTGGCCTAAACAAAATCATGAATGAATGTGTGTGTGAGTGACTGTGAGTGTGTATTTGTCCAGCTGTGACTGGGTGTTGTTAAAGCATCAGTTAAAATTCTCAAACAACTTTCACTGAGCAGGACTTCCACTCATTCTCTGGAGAATTACCCTCAACACCAACCCGGATTATAAACTGAACCTTAACTCTTGTGTTGTCTTCCCTAAAACCTTGAAAAAAAACACTTTTTTTTCTGACATTTTTTTACGCCTTTTTTCACAATTTGTTTTTGCTTTTTCCAATGTTTTACATTTTTTAATTTTTCTTCTACACATTTTCAGCGCTTATTTCTACGTCCCATATTTTCTGATATAAAACAAAAATTTAAAACGGGTCAGTGTGACAAGGGTTAAACCATCCCCTGAAAGCCACATTTAACATTTTACATTGTGGGGACCTGTCCTGAAAAAGCATCCAGGTCCCCACAATGTAGCCGTCGCCAGAACAAAAAGACTCAGAAACAGCTTTTACCTGGCTGCTATCAGACTACTAAACTCAACTAAACACCACTAAACTGGGCTTTACTATGCAAATATGCAATATTATTTATTCATTTACTTAAGTGCCATATATCACATAGAATACATTATTTTGTTACCCTGTTTTTAATCTGTTTTTATAGGAGCCATGCAAGTAATTTCATTCATGCTTTAAATGTCTGTGTTTTGCTGAATGAGAATACAAGAAATCCTGAATGTTGACATGCTCACCTAATTTAACGGTTCACGTTGTGGGGACCTGTCCCCCAAAAGGATGAGAGACCCCACAATGTAACCTGGCAACCCCCATGAACTTAGAGTCTGGGGAGGTGACGCTCTCACTATATGTATTTTGTATTTGGACTGCAGTAACTATTTTCAACGCTAGCTGTCAGTATTTTAATCAGGAGAGACTTCATTTACAGATATGCAAACATTATTTATTGTACAACTGCATGATAAAATGTAACAAGTCTTTTGGAGATTAGACTCCATCGAATTAATAATATTTTTAAAGGGGTAGAGAATAGGAACATAACCCCCCGATGGAGTCTAGACACTGGTGGTGGCGGAGAAGGAGACCAGACCGACGAGGCAACGGAGCGATCAGCCGGGAGAAACATGACGACTGGAGGATGGCAGGGGAGGTGGAGGGTTGAGCGCTATGCCTGGAACGACAGCTGACAGCACAGGGAGAACATATTTAAAGCATAGCTGTAATGTTGTGATTGGCCCTTGAATATCGTGGCCATGTCTGATTGGTTTAACTGAAAGTATCGCTTCTAAACAGCTGATTTGATTTAAGAAGAGTAGTGATTGGGTAAACAAAGTCTTCCTGCAAGAACTTACGCTGAGCTTCATTACATATTGGACCTTTAAATATCTTTGTGTGTGTGTGTGTGTGTGTGTGTGTGTGTGTGTGTGTGTGTGTGTGTGTGTGTGTGTGGCGAATGAGAGAAAGAGACAAATCAGCAAAACATTGAATCAGTCTGCTCTTTAAGTTTTAGTTTCACACAACTATCAACACTTCACATGAAAAAAAAAAAAAAAATACAGTTAAGGCAGAATAACCAAACAGTTCCCACCACGGACAGCAGCAGGATGCTGAAGTTCCTGTACTGGCCACTAGATGCCGCTCCTCGCTGGGGAAAATGTCCAACTTTCCTGTTAGAAGCTCAAATCCTGTGTCCCAATTCAATACTGCATTCAAAGTGTATACTAATTTTTAAAGTACACTGTTTTTGCAGTAAGTACACAACATTATCAACATAAAAAGCTGTTTTACAGAAAAAGCAAAATAACGCTGGGGCAATCGAAATGTGACTTTAAAATGCCAATTTTAGTTTCCAAATAGACAAATGTTTGTTTCTGGAGCTGTTTTAACAATTTAACAATTTGTTTTTTTAGCTGTGAGTAGCTCCTACATTTTCCTTTGTGCAATGCATTGTGGGACACAAATGAACATCAACAGCACTCTCTGTGGTTTAGTTTCCATACTGGCTGTTTTCGGTGTTATTTTGGCCCCGTTTCCTCTAAACAACACTACGACTCAGAATCAGTTTGCAGTAGAGATTTGGGACACAGCCACGAAACAAATTCCCCCATGAGACATTCAGGTGTTGTTGTTAATTTCCCTTCTTCTCAGTGGCTTGGTGGTGATTTTGACAAATACAGTCTCATTGAAGAGATGCCAAGTATAAAATAGTCTGTTCAGGTTCCATAGACCAATGATCTGAAACACAAACACGAGAGCCTAATCTTTTCAAACAAAAATGGAAATCAGTGCAATATAACAACGCTCCCAAAACAGGCTTCATGTTCGTCCTCCGGTGTCCATGATGTCCAGTCGCCGCTCACTTCTTCTTATTCTCTTTGCAGGCGACCACGTATCGCTGAGCCACGTTGAGCGGAGGGGAGTAAAATTGTGGGAACTTGCAAAAACTGCGGTTTCATCATGGCTTCATCGCGGAGTTTGCAGCTTTTCAATGATACGTAATTACGTCACTTCATAACGTCACTTCAAAAAGTTCCCATGGCAACAGGGGGAAATGGCTGCTCTTGAGTGAAGTAACCGCAACATTTTTCAACTTTCTGCTAAAATATATGTGACTTTTTTGCAACGCAAATGCGGGGATTATGAAATCCTGCAAGCCCCGCATATTTTGCGCGGAAATCGGCAATTTATGTGGCGAAAGTGCAGCGTATTTGAAAAAAATGCGGTCCCCGCATAAATATGCGGACTTTGGCTGATTATACATTGAATTATGCGATTGCATAATTGCGTTTTTCTGGAGGGACTGAAAAATGTTGACGATGACAATTACCATTGTCATTTAAAATATCATTATCATTACGGTGGATTACCGCAGTGTTGGAAACCGCGTGTTCCCAGCTTCATGCGAGTCTCCTGAAGTTGCCGGGCGGGCGCACTGCGTAGCCTACAACGTGCATTTCTTGAAGTTGGAATCATGGCGGAAGGAGGAGATGACAGCGCTCAGGACATTTATCAGCCCTCTAAGAGGACTAAGTCTGAAGCATGGGCATATTTTGGTTATTATAAGAATGCTGAAGGACAGTTGATTGTACTTTTTTTTGGTTTACTTTAAAGTGTTCATGGGTACAGTTTTCCATTTTAATTTTGATGATGAAGAAAACAAGTATATAATTAGTGGCGTTTCTTTGATTTGTTTACATACTGTTCTTTATGTCTTAGCTTGAATGTTTGGATTTGTATAATTTAAACCTGCTGGAAATGTTCCTGACAAATAAGCTGTTTACATGTTGTTCCTTTGATGTTAAAACACTTTTTACACTTTGAAACTATTTCAGCTTGGGTCGGCCTATCAGTGCTGAACACATTGAACACACTTTTTAAAAATACTACGATAATCCCAAAACCATGATAATTTTGGTCACTGTAACCGTGAGGTTAAATTTTCATACCGTTACATTCCTATGTGCACAGTATTTTTAGATTCAGACTGGAAAAGCTTCGGGGCATGACGGAATCCAACAAACAAAACTCAGAATTCAGAGGATTTATATTTTGGATGTGACAGAGCTTCTTCATCTGAACAGACTGTAGATCTGCAGCGATGGAATGTAACTGAGTACATTTACTCCAGTACTGTAATTCTCGTCCAGATGTTGAGGTATACTTGTACTTTATTTGAGTCTTTTCTTTTCATGCCACTTTCTACTTCTACTCCGCTACATTTCAGAGAGAAATATTGGACTTTTTACTCCACTACATTCATCTGTTACAGCTTTAGTTACTAGTTACTTTACACATTAAGATTACTGCACACAAAACACATGTAGTTTATAAAATCTGATGTTTGATTCTAAAGTAAACTAGCCAACAATTTAACGGCCTTCAAGTCCAGCTGAAATGATTAGACCATTAAACACGCAACTGGTTGGATCCTTTACACTTTGTACAATGGTTTAATACTTTAAGTACATTTTCCTGATGATACTTTTTTTGAGACTGTTACTGAAGTTACATTTTCACTACTTTAACTTGTAACAGAGTATTTTTACAGTGTGGTATTAGTACTTTTACTGCAGTAAAGTATCTAAATACTTCTTCCACCGCTATAGAGCTGTAACGTGTGGGGGGCTGTGTTACCGCCCTGACACACCAAGAAGATCGGCAGTCGCCACGTGTCAGCTTTCATCTGCCTTTTGGGCAAACGCTGTTAAATTGTAGATATCATGGGTATATCTAACGACCGCCTGCCGGGATGGGAGAGGTATTTCCTCTTACGCAGGCGCAGAACGTACGTGGCAGTTGGTCGTCAGCTGTACTCTTTGGGGTGTGTTTAGTGATTATTTTTTTTTTGGCCAAGACAAAGGCGGCGTGAGGTGACGTCACAGTTGGCCTTGTTGTTTTTCAGGAAATGTCTTGTGCACATCTGAGCATCCGAGGGCAGGGCAAGGGGTTAGACGGAGCCCTGAGGGGATACTACTTTCAAATCTTGCTAGCTTTTCCACATAACCAACCCTGCCTTTAACATTAATACTGGGCTCCCCCAAACATTTAGGACATTAGACTGTGTTCTGATAACTTTGCCGCAGAGCCTTTTAACCTTTTGCTAAAACTAGAGCAGAGAGCGGAGTGCTGAGGGTCTGACCCGGTGTGGTGGAGTGTGGATCAGCGCCCGGTAGAAGCAGGTGGTCTGAGGGGTAGAGGGCCAGAACCAGCTGGTCCTTACTGAAACAGGGCCTCTGGGTCCGTCTCTGGGTTGGCCTTCCACTGAGGCAGAGGGATGATCCGCCGTCTGCTCAGAGTGTGTCTCCTGATCACACACAAAAACACACACTTTTCAGATACAAAGTTTGGGAAACAAGATTTGGAGTCTGGAATCAGTCAATGAGATCCTCGCTGAAAGACTATTTAAAATGTTTTGTTGCATCTGGCTCGTAAATACTTTTTTAGACTTTTCTTTTGAATGAGTACTTATTTAATTGCATCATAGAAAAATAAATTAAGATTTAGGCAATCAGGAGGAGGCATATCTAAAAAGAGATTATTTGTGGTCACAACTTTGTCCTGTTTATCTAGAACAAAAGAATGGGGAACAAGAGAGGAGCTTTGGGGGATTATTGGACTTCTTGTGCACATTTAATATTTAGCGGGAAACATTTCTGAGCCCTCTGACGGGGCCAGTGTTTAGAAACCTTTGACAATATCAGACTAAACCTGAAAACAAGACATGGTGAAGACTGAAAAAGCAGCTGTGGGAAAAAAGAAATGGATGGAAATAGTACATACAGAGAAAATAACAATGATACAGGTGGTAGAGAACTCACTCTTTGCCCTCTTCATCAATGTCGTCCACTTCATACCTGCAGGGAGGCGGAGAAAAAGTCTGTGAGGGACAAAGTTGTACTGCAGGATATAGTCTGGATTAATGGACGTACATTTCCAGGATAAAGCCTGAAACGGATGTCAGGTTTTGCCCCTCACCTTCCTCTCTCTCCGTGTGTGTTGCCGTTCTCTTCGGGAAACAAAAACAACCTTCCGGCTAGCGAGCTATGCGCTGAAAATGTCAAGTTTTAAAGAACATTTGGATGGTGCAACAAGGCAGGCGCGCTTGGGTTCTTTCGGGGAATGTTTGTAAAGACTTACAAAGAATATGTTCAGTGGCGATTTTAATCCCATCTAAGCCCCCATAAAAATTATAATAACAAAAAAACAATTTTTTTTTTTTTTTAAATCAATTTGCGAACGTGTCTGTTAGTGACAGAAGACAAACAATTACAGGTTCACAGGGCTTGAAACGGGTTTAATATCCTGTGTCGCTGTCGCCGATGCTATGCATCTGTAACCCAGTCATGGAAAGTTTTATTTTTTATTTATTTATTGTTTACACCTTATTATCATTTCATTTGATTCTGGTAGTCCATAAAGGGACTTTCTTAGTTTTTTTTTATATGTTCAATATTTTGCATTTATTCTCTGTTATAATTATAAAATACATATATTCACTGTTATCCAGTGAAATTACTGATTTAGCGGGGGGGGGGGGTGTCACATTCTCATTAGGGGCTGAGCCCCCCTAAAGGTCTGATCCTGGAATCGCCCCTGATATGTTTACTGTAGTTCCTCTCTAACTGGGACATTTTGGGACCGATTGGTGGGATTGCTGTGGACGAAGTACACACGGAGATACACTGGTAAGAGCCAATGAGGTTTAACCATACTGTATTGTGTCAACAGTTAACTTCATTTAATATTATATGTGGCGTTTTCTTTTGCGGGGTGCAAATGTTCCACCAAGACAAGTTCCTTCCAGAGCTCAGCGCCGCCCAAGAAGATTGTGATTGGTTTAAAGAAATGAAAAAAAACCAGAGCGTTGCTGAAGTGAATGATTTGAGTACTTGTATATAGGGCTGCACGATATGAGGAAAATATCTAATTGCAATTATTTTGACTAATCATATTGCAATATGATTCACGATATTGGATGGAATGATCATTTTTGTTTCATTATTTTCATTAAAAAAATATTAAAATGAAAATGATTATATATATGATACATATAGTACTAACTTATAGTAATAACCCGATTTTTGTCTGTAGGATAGGATTTGTAGGCCGGGACGGCTCTGCAGCAACACAATACTCAGAATTGTTACACATATCAAAAGACACATATTTTGCCTTTACCAAATATTGCGCCGCCCCCTGCGATTTGGATATTGCACTAGTCCATATTGCGATTTCGATATAATTGCGATTAACTGTGCGGTTCTACTTGTATAGTTCCGATGTGTGTGTGTTTGAAGTGTGTGATGTTCTCGCTCACTTGTTGGTGGAGTGGTTGTAGCTGACCACCTCCGCCAGGATCCACTGCTCGTCTCCGTCCACCGCCTTCACCCTCGCCGCCACCTTGTCGCCCTGCTTGGCCACGTAGTCGCTGCTGGCGAGGGTTGCCCCGCACAGAGGAGGCGGGCTGATACAGAGAACGATGAGGAGAGGCGCTTTAGCTGTACCTAAGGGCTCCTGCACACTGCCTGCGTGGCGTTTCTGTTGCGTGTCACCTGCGTGGCGTTTTCTATGTCTTTGCACACCAGAAACGTGTCTGACGCGGCACTGCTGCTGCTAGCCTTGTCTGTACACATGGATGTTTCCCATCGATAAAATGAAATAATAGCGTGTTCTTCAACTTTATTTTGTCAATTTTTTTGTGTTTGTACATTTGTACAAAACACAAAAATATATATATGATATATATATATATATATACACAGTAGATTTCTATTTCAATCCCCTTTCCTGAGATAATAAAGTCCATGTTATTGTTTTAGCAGAATCCAATTGAAATACAATTTAAAAAGGAGTTCAATAGATTTTGCTAAATTGTTACAATGTTAAAAGCATAGGATAGGCTATCCTGCAGTCCAGCATCCCTCTTTCTTTCCCTGATTAAAAACGTATTTATTATTATTTTTTTTTAAATGCTGAGCCTAAAGTTACGCCGTAACTTTAGGCTCAGCATTGGGAGGCCCTGGGACACAAAGGGACAAAAACATCAGAAAACTTTTAGAAAAAAAACTTTTAAAAATGCAACAAAAACTAAGAAAAGTGCCAAAAACTGAGGGGAAAAAAAAAGCAACAAAAAAAACTTGGTTTTACTAGGCTACTTACTTAATTCCTTACTTACTTACTAGGCTACCTACTTACTTACTAGCTTACTTACTTACTTATTAGGCTACCTGCTTACTTACTTACTTACTTACTAGGCTACCTACTTAGTTACTTACTTACTTACTTACTTATTAGGCTACCTGCTTACTTATTTACTTACTTACTAGGCTACCTACTTACTTACTTACTTACTAACTAGGCTTCCTGCTTACTTACTTACTTACTTACTAGGCTACCTGCTTACTTACTTACTTACTTACTAACTAGGCTACCTACTTACTTACTAGGCTACCTACTTACTTACTTACTTACTAAGCTACCTGCTTACTTACTTACTTACTTTCCTTACTTAATTACTAGGCTATGTACTTACTTACTAGGCTACCTACTTCCTTACTTACTAGGCTACTTACTTACTTAGCTACCTACTTACTTCCTTACTTACTTACTAGGCTACCTGCTTACTTACTTACTTACTTACTAGGCTACCTACTTAGTTACTTACTTACTTACTAGGCTACCTACTTACTTACTTACTTACCTACCTACTTACTTCCTGACTTATTTACTAGGTTACCTACTTACTTACTTACTAGGCTACCTACTTACTTACTAGGCTACCTACTTACTTCCTTACTAGGCTACCTACTTACTTACTTACTTGGCTACCTACTTACTTACTAGGCTCCCTACTTACTTACTTACTTACTTACCTGCATACTTACTTCCTTACTTAATTACTAGGCTACTAGTAACATGGACTAGGTAGATGGATCATAAAAAAAGTAGATCAAAATCTAACTGTGGCTTTGGTGTGACGACTGTTTGTCCTCACACAGGGTTTTGGAAATAGAAAGAGTTCACATTGTGGTAACTGACTTTTGTTTTCCGTCTGCATCCTCTCATGCGTTTTCCGAATGTTGAGCAGATTGTGTTCGATGCGTGACCTCTCCTCCTGGAAACAGAAATATACGGTGATTATTTGGATTTGTTTAACTTGAGGCGACTGATTGAGCATTGGACTGTAAATCCCCCCCCCAAAAAAAATACTTGTATGTAATCCTTTAATCAGTTAACTTACCTGGGTCTGTTTGATGAGCTGATGGAGCTCTGTGAGCAGCTCAGCAATCTTGGTATCAGCTGACATGTCAGTCACCTTCAAGGTTTAGGCATTCAGATAATCTTGTAAGAACAGTGTTAATATACAAAACTCCATTAGAAAATCTGTCATTTTAAAAGACATGGGGTACAACTTCTAATATAAAAAAAATACTTGAAGCAGTGAGTAGCAGGCTTATAACTTTTACGTTTTTTTAAAACTGTATATTGAATGAAAGCCGAATAATAAAGTGGGTCCTACCGGTGTCGCTCAATGTGCTACTATGTTTTTATATCTCCTGTATAACAAGGCATGTTTGAATTGACAGATTTCTGAATGGAGTTCGGTGTCAACTGATGGGAGCTATGTGAGCAGCTAGGCAGTCTACGCCAAGGTTTTGGCATTCAGGTAAGAGTTTAGTTAAACCAGCTTTAATGTATACAAAACCCCATTAAGAAATCGGTCATTTTAAAAGGCAGGGGGCCGCGGCTTTTGATAGAAAATTGACTGGAAGCAGTTAGCAGGACCACAACAAATTCCATCCATCCATCCATCCATCTTCATCCGCTTATCCGGGGTCGGGTCGCGGGGGTAGCAACTCCAGCAGGGGACCCCAAACTTCCCTTTCCCGGGCCACATTAACCAGCTCCGACTGGGGGATCCCGAGGCGTTCCCAGGCCAGGTCAGAGATATAATCCCTCCACCTAGTCCTGGGTCTCCCCCGAGGCCTCCTCCCAGCTGGACGTGCCTGGAACACCTCCCTAGGGAGGCGCCCAGGGGGCATCCTTACCAGATGCCCGAACCACCTCCCCTGGCTCCTTTCGACGCAAAGGAGCAGCGGCTCTACTCCGAGCTCCTCACGGATAACTGAGCTTCTCACCCTATCTCTAAGGGAGACGCCAGCTACCCTCCTGAGGAAACCCATTTCGGCCGCTTGTACCCTGGATCTTGTTCTTTCGGTCATGACCCAGCCTTCATGACCATAGGTGAGGGTAGGAACAAAAACTGACCAGTAGATTGAGAGCTTTGCCTTCTGGCTCAGCTCTCTTTTCGTCACAACGGTGCGATAAATTGAATGTAATACCGCACCTGCTGTGCCGATTCTCCGACCAATCTCCCGCTCCATTGTCCCCTCACTCGCGAACAAGACCCCAAGGTACTTGAACTCCTTCACTTGGGGTAAGGCCTCATTCCCTACCTGGAGAAGGCACTCCATCGGTTTCCTGCTGAGAACCAGGGCCTCCGATTTAGAGGTGCTGATCCTCATCCCAGCCGCTTCACACTCGGCTGCGAACCGATCCAGTGACTGCTGAAGGTCACAGGCCGATGATGCCATCAGGACCACATCATCTGCAAAAAGCAGCGATGAGATCCCCAGCCCACCGAACTGCAACCCCTCTCCACCCCGACTACGCCTCGATATCCTGTCCATAAATACTACAAACAGGATTGTTGACAAAGCGCAGCCCTGGCGGAGGCCAACTCTCACCTGAAACGAGTCCGACTTATTGCCGAGAACCCGGACACAGCTCTCGCTTTGGTCGTACAGAGATTGGATGGCCCTGAGAAGCGACCCCCTCACCCCGTACTCCCGCAGCACCTCCCACAGTATCTCCCGGGGCACCCGGTCATACGCCTTCTCCAGATCCACAAAACACATGTAGACTGGTTGGGCATACTCCCAGGCTCCCTCCAGGATCCTTGCGAGAGTAAAGATCTGGTCCGTTGTTCCACGACCAGGACGGAATCCGCATTGTTCCTCTTCAACCTGAGATTCGACTATCGACCGAACCCTCCTTTCCAGCACCTTGGAGTAGACTTTACCGGGGAGGCTGAGAAGTGTGATACCCCTGTAATTGGCACACACCCTCTGGTCCCCCTTTTTAAAAAGGGGAACCACCACCCCGGTCTGCCACTCCTTAGGCACCGTCCCAGACTTCCACGCAATGTTGAAGAGGCGTGTCAACCAAGACAACCCCTCCACACCCAGAGCTTTAAGCATTTCTGGACGGATCTCATCAATTCCTGGGGCTTTGCCACTGTGGAGTTGTTTAACTACCTCAGCAACCTCCACCAGGGAAATTGATGCCAATCCCCCCTCATCCTCCAGCTCTGCCTCTACAATAGGAGTATTAGTCGGATTTAGGAGTTCCTCAAAGTGCTCCTTCCACCGCCCTATTACCTCCTCAGTTGAGGTCAACAGCGTCCCATCCTTACTGTACACAGCTTGGATAGTTCCCCGCTTCCCCCTCCTGAGGTGGCGAACGGTTTTCCAGAAGTACCTTGGTGCCGACCGAAAGTCCTTTTCCATGTCTTCTCTGAACTTCTCCCACACACGCTGCTTTGTCTCTTTCACGGCAGAGGCTGCAGCCCTTCGGGCCCTTCGGTACCTTGCAACTGCCTCCGGAGTCGTCTGGGATAACATATCCCGGAAAGACTCCTTCTTCAGTCAGACGGCTTCCCTGACCACCGGTGTCCACCACGGTGTTCGTGGGTTACCGCCCCTTGAGGCACCTAAGACCCTAAGACCACAGCTCCTCACCGCAGCTTCAGCAATGGAAACTTTGAACATTGTCCACTCGGGTTCAATGCCCCCAGCCTCCACAGGGATGCACGAAAAGCTCCGCCGGAGGTGTGAGTTGAAAGTCTGTCGGACAGGGGCCTCCTCCAGACGTTCCCAATTTACCCGCACTACCCGTTTGGGCTTACCAGGTCTGTCCAGAGTCTTCCCCCACCCCCTGACCCAACTCACCACCAGATGGTGATCGGTTGACAGCTCCGCCCCTCTCTTCACCCGTGTGTCCAAAACATACGGCCTCAGATCAGATGAAACGATTATAAAATCGATCATTGACCTTTGGCCTAGGGTGCTCTGGTACCAAGTACACTTATGAGCATCCCTATG
This sequence comes from Sander vitreus, assembly GCF_031162955.1. Classification (NCBI taxonomy): domain Eukaryota; kingdom Metazoa; phylum Chordata; class Actinopteri; order Perciformes; family Percidae; genus Sander; species Sander vitreus. The sequence goes on along the minus strand of NC_135869.1, from coordinate 1,514,386 downwards.
TTCGAACATGGTGTTCGTTATAGACAATCCATGACTAGCACAGAAGTCCAACAACAAACAACCACTCTGGTTTAGATCAGGGAGGCCGTTCCTCCCAATCACGCCTCTCCATGTGTCTACCATCATTACCCACGTGCGTGTTCAAGTCTCCCAGCAGAACTATGGAGTCCCCGACTGGAGCCCCATGCAGGACTCCACTCAAGGTCTCCAAGAAGGCCAAATACTCCGAACTCTTGTTTGGTGCATATGCACAAACAGTCAGAGTTTTCCCCCCCACAACCCGCAGGTGTAGGGAGGCGACCCTCTCGTCCACTGGGTTAAACTCCAACGTAGCGGCGCTCAGCCGGGGGCTTGTGAGTATCCCCACACCCGCCCGGCGCCTCACACCCTGGGCAACTCCAGAGAAGAAAAGAGTCCAACCCCTATCCAGGAGTATGGTTCCAGAACCAAGACTGTGCGTAGAGGTAAGCCCCACCAGATCTAACCAGTAGCGCTCCACCTCCCGCACAAGTTCCTGCTCCTTCCCCCACAGAGAGGTGACATTCCACGTCCCCAGAGCCAGCCTCCCTGACCTTCACTGCCACCCATGTGGCCAAGGTTGTGGTTGATGTTCTTGTAGGCTTTAATGTGCCCTAAATAACAGGGTTTCTCTGAATTGACAGATTTCTGAATGGAGTTCGGTTTAGACTGAAAAAACGGCCAGTAACTATAGCACTTTGGGCGTATATGACGTGAAATACTTGGATAAAATAATCACGTTGCTGTTAGTAGTGATAACAAATGAGTCTGTGTAACGTTGTAGCTACTTTATGGCTAACTGTTAGCTAGCTAGCTGATTGGGTTAGCAAATGGGATGTTTCGCTAATGTTATTAGCTGGGTTGCTAAACTGCGATACTTCTTTGCTAATGCAACCAAAGCATTAGCTGTATATATTTCCACTTTGATAACTTATTATACACGATGTGCTTTATCCTTTTCTTAACACAGCATGCAACACGACTTACCGTGTTAGTTTTTCTGTTTATTTATTGCCGACTTTTTTTTGAGGGCTGTGTTGTCTGGAGCTTTGTGCTCCTGGTAGGGTCTCCCAAGGCAAAGTGGTCTCAGGTGAGGGGCCAGACAAAGAATGGTTCAAAAATCCTATGAAAAATCGAGGAAGGGATGAAGTGACCCTGCCCGGAGGAAGCCCGGGGCCCCCGTCTGGAGCCAGGCCCAGATGGAGGGCTCGTCAGCGAGCGTCTGGTGGCCGGGTTTGCCACGGAGCCCGGCTGGGCACAGCCCGAAAAAGCTACGTGGCCAGACCCGGGCAGCAGAGGCTGGCTCTGGGGACGTGGAATGTCACCTCTCTGTGGGGGAAGGAGCCGTAACTTGTGCGGGAGGTGGAGCGCTACCGGTTAGATCTGGTGGGGCTTACCTCTACGCACAGTCTTGGTTCTGGAACCATTATCCTGGATAGGGGTTGGACTCTTTTCTTCTCCGGAGTTGCCCAGGGTGTGAGGCGCCGGGCGGGTGTGGGGATACTCACAAGCCCCCGGCTGAGCGCCGCTACGTTGGAGTTTAACCCGGTGGACGAGAGGGTCGCCTCCCTACGCCTGTGGGTTGTGGGGGGGAAAACTCTGACTGTTGTTTGTGCATATGCACCAAACAAGAGTTCAGAGTATTCGGCCTTCTTGGAGACCTTGAGTGGAGTCCTGCATGGGGCTCCAGTCAGGGACTCCATAGTTCTGCTGGGGGACTTCAACGCGCACGTGGGTAATGATGGAGACACATGGAGAGGCGTGATTGGGAGGAACGGCCTCCCTGATCTAAACCAGAGTGGTTGTTTGTTGTTGGACTTCTGTGCTAGTCATGGATTGTCTATAACGAACACCATGTTCGAACATAGGGATGCTCATAAGTGTACTTGGTACCAGAGCACCCTAGGCCAAAGGTCAATGATCGATTTTATAATCGTTTCATCTGATCTGAGGCCATATGTTTTGGACACTCGGGTGAAGAGAGGGGCGGAGCTGTCAACCGATCACCATCTGGTGGTGAGTTGGGTCAGGGGTGGGGGAAGACTCTGGACAGACCTGGTAAGCCCAAACGGGTAGTGCGGGTAAATTGGGAACGTCTGGAGGAGGCCCCTGTCCGACAGACTTTCAACTCACACCTCCGACGGAGCTTTTCGTGCATCCCTGTGGAGGCTGGGGGCATTGAACCCGAGTGGACAATGTTCAAAGTTTCCATTGCTGAAGCTGCGGTGAGGAGCTGTGGTCTTAGGGTCTTAGGTGCCTCAAGGGGCGGTAACCCACGAACACCGTGGTGGACACCGGTGGTCAGGGAAGCCGTCTGACTGAAGAAGGAGTCTTTCCGGGATATGTTATCCCAGACGACTCCGGAGGCAGTTGCAAGGTACCGAAGGGCCCGAAGGGCTGCAGCCTCTGCCGTGAAAGAGGCAAAGCAGCGTGTGTGTGAGAAGTTTGGAGAAGACATGGAGAAGGACTTTCGGTCGGCACCAAGGTACTTCTGGAAAACCATTCGCCACCTCAGGAGGGGGAAGCGGAGAACCATCCAAGCTGTGTACAGTAAGGATGGGACGCTGTTGACCTCAACTGAGGAGGTAATAGGGCGATGGAAGGAGCACTTTGAGGAACTCCTAAATCCGACTAATACGCCCTCTATGGTAGAGGCAGAGCTGGAGGATGAGGGGGGATTGGCATCAATTTCCCTGGTGGAGGTTGCTGAGGTAGTTAAACAACTCCACAGTGGCAAAGCCCCAGGAATTGATGAGATCCGTCCAGAAATGCTTAAAGCTCTGGGTGTGGAGGGGTTGTCTTGGTTGACACGCCTCTTCAACATTGCGTGGAAGTCTGGGACGGTGCCTAAGGAGTGGCAGACCTGGGTGGTGGTTCCCCTTTTTAAAAAGGGGGACCAGAGGGTGTGTGCCAATTACAGGGGTATCACACTTCTCAGCCTCCCCGGTAAAGTCTACTCCAAGATGCTGGAAAGGAGGGTTCGGTCGATAGTCGAATCTCAGGTTGAAGAGGAACAATGCGGATTCCGTCCTGGTCGTGGAACAACGGACCAGATCTTTACTCTCGCAAGGATCCTGGAGGGAGCCTGGGAGTATGCCCAACCAGTCTACATGTGTTTTGTGGATCTGGAGAAGGCGTATGACCGGGTGCCCCGGGAGATACTGTGGGAGGTGCTGCGGGAGTACGGGGTGAGGGGGTCCCTTCTCAGGGCCATCCAATCTCTGTACGACCAAAGCGAGAGCTGTGTCCGGGTTCTCGGCAGTAAGTCGGACTCGTTTCAGGTGAGAGTTGGCCTCCGCCAGGGCTGCGCTTTGTCACCAATCCTGTTTGTAGTATTTATGGACAGGATATCGAGGCGTAGTCGGGATGGAGAGGGGTTGCAGTTTGGTGGGCTGGGGATCTCATCGCTGCTTTTTGCAGATGATGTGGTCCTGATGGCATCATCGGCCTGTGACCTTCAGCAGTCACTGGATCGGTTCGCAGCCAAGTGTGAAGCGGCTGGGATGAGGATCAGTACCTCTAAATCGGAGGCCATGGTTCTCAGCAGGAAACCGATGGAGTGCCTTCTCCAGGTAGGGAATGAGTCCTTACCCCAAGTGAAGGAGTTCAAGTACCTTGGGGTCTTGTTCGCGAGTGAGGGGACAATGGAGCGATTGATTGGTCGGAGAATCGGCACAGCAGGTGCGGTATTACATTCAATTTATCGCACCGTTGTGACGAAAAGAGAGCTTAGCCAGAAGGCAAAGCTCTCAATCTACCGGTCAATTTTTGTTCCTACCCTCACCTATGGTCATGAAGGCTGGGTCATGACCGAAAGAACAAGATCCAGGGTACAAGCGGCCGAAATGGGTTTCCTCAGGAGGGTAGCTGGCGTCTCCCTTAGAGATAGGGTGAGAAGCTCAGTTATCCGTGAGGAGCTCGGAGTAGAGCCGCTGCTCCTTTGCGTCGAAAGGAGCCAGTTGAGGTGGTTCGGGCATCTGGTAAGGATGCCCCCTGGGCGCCTCCCTAGGGAGGTGTTCCAGGCACGTCCAGCTGGGAGGAGGCCTCGGGGGAGACCCAGGACTAGGTGGAGGGATTATATCTCTAACCTGGCCTGGGAACGCCTCGGGATCCCCCAGTCGGAGCTGGTTAATGTGGCCCGGGAAAGGGAAGTTTGGGGTCCCCTGCTGGAGCTGCTACCCCCGCGACCCGACCCCGGATAAGCGGATGAAGATGGATGGATGGATGGATATTGCCGACTTGCTAGCGCTAGCTAACTACACAGATTAGCTTCTTTTTCCTCTTATTCGGTGAGAGAAATGAGCTTCACACAGCGCCGCCAGCTGGACGGAGGGTGGAACTGCAGGTTGGCACAGAAAAATGTAAACACTGTTACTGTATAAAGTTGACACACAGCAGTGGTGGAAAGTAACTAAGTACATTTACTGTTACAAGTACAGTTTGAGGTACTTGTATTTCTATGTTCTGCTATTTTACACTACACTACATGTTCAAAACACAAGCCAAAACTCACCTGTTTAAGATAAGAAAAGATAAAAATAGACTTTATTAATCCGACACATGGGGACATTCCCTTGTTGGCAACAAAATAAATATTCACACACATCAGAATAACACAAACACACATTAAATAGACATAGGAACAATATACAAAAAAGTATTATAAGAAATAGAAAAAAATAGAATAAGAGTTATATTAATAATAGTAACATGTACACTATAAACACCCTTATTATAAACAGACAGTTACAAAATATATATACACAGATATAGAGCTACTTTCAATATTTGATAAGTGGGTGTGTGTGTGTGTGTGTGTGTGTGTGTGTGCGTGTGTGTGTGTGTGCGTGCGTGCGTGCGTGCGTGCGTGCGTTTGTGTTTGTGTGTGTGTGTGTGTGTGTGTGTATTTCTTTTTAAAGCACTGTAAAGTTAGATTTTTGTAAATATAGCAAAAGTGCTATATATAAAGAAATAAAATGCATTATTATTACTTATATTATATATATAAATATATACATATTATATATATACTACAGTTGAAGTAGCCCATTATGTTGTCTTACTTTATAGATTCAGATGATTAAAACAAAAAGTGATCAGCTAAAAAATTAGTTTTGATAATACTTTTGTACTTTTACTTGAAGACCAAAGTCCAGCTTGTTTTCAGGCCTTTTTGTCACATGTTGATGGTACTTTGGCTTGTTCCAGACGTCCGGAGGCTGGTTCAGTCAGAGCATAGAGCTGATATCTTATCTGTAACCTGGTTTTGAACTGAACGACTCATAATTCTGCAAATATTTACAGTCTCAGCAAGTTGAGACGACGGCGGAGAAGAGAGAAACTAAAGTTACAAAGTGCAGATTAACATGTCGACACATACAGCCAGAGCTCAGAGGAAAACATCCTGAAATCAGGATATCTAAAACGGCGAACTGTGTTTTCATAAAAACAGCAGAAATATGGAGGGAGTCTGGTGTAAAAACACCTCCTCCTCCTCTGCTTTTTTTCTCTACTTTCCTCTCTGAGACTGAAGACTGTTTATGACTGAAGACTGTTTACTCCAATACTGTAATAAAGTCCAAATGTTGAGGTACTTGTACTTTACTTGAGTTTTCATGCCACTTTCTACTTCTACTCCGCTACATCTCAGAGAGAAATATTGTACTTTTTACTCCACTTTTAATACTTTAACTACATTTTCCTGATAATACTAACAGACTTTTACTGAAGTAACATTTTCAACGCAGGACTTTTACTTGTAACAGAGTATCTTTAGAGTGTGGTATTACTATTTTTACTGTAGTAAAGGATCTGAATACTTCTCCCAGCACTGTTTATGACTCAGTGAAATGTTCTTCTGCCTGCAAACAGCCACGTACGCTGTTTTTCTTTTACAGGAGAGTCAGAAACAGCTGCTGCCTGTTTTCATGTGATCCAAGCAGCGGGCGGAGCCAGATGTTGGAAACAGTCAGGGATCAGCCCAGACCAGAATATTCCAGGGAGATTTATTTCCTCCCATATATGGCAGCTATATTCATAAGCCATTTGATGATAGAATAACCCTTCACCGGCTTTATTCACATGAATGTTTGTAGCGAACTTCAGATAATTCGATTGACAAAGTGGCTGGAAACATAGCTACTGACTTTACTCAAAACTTAATAACACAAACAGTCCTCATAAAAACTACTGTTGACACTTTTACTGCTGATACTTTTACTACATGAGTGTTAAAATTCAGAGTTTAAGTTGACTTGACGTGCAGCGTGTGTGAAAACGTTTGTTTTCTTTCTACTTTTTCTTTTTACATTTCAATGTTCTTTTATAGACCATCTTAGTACTTTTCTGTACAGCTTAAGCTGTGTTTAAATGTGCTCTAGAAATAGGCTAAACTCTACTTACCTACTTACTTATTTACTTACGTACTTACCTACTTATTTACTTACTTACCTGCCTACCTATATACTTACTTATACTTACTTACTTGCCTACTTACTTGCGTACTTACTTACTTATACTTACTTACTTGCCTACTTACTTACATACTTACTTACTTATACTTACTCACTTGTCTACTTACTTACATACTTACTTACTTGCCTACTTACTTACGTGCTTACTTACCTACTTACCTATACTTACTTCCTTGCCTACTTACTTACTTACTTACTTACTTACTTGTCTACTTACTTATGTACTTACTTACCTACTTATTTACTTACTTACCTGCCTACTTACTTACTTACCTACTTATTTACTTATAAGTAGGTGTTATGAAATGAACTCATACTTTATTTGTACTTTACATCTGATGCTACTTTATACTTCTACGACTCTACGTCTCAGAGATAATACTTCTTACTGCTCTACATTTATCTGACAGGTTGTGTAGTAGTAAGTAAGTAAGTAAGTAAGTAGCCTAGTAAGTAAGTAGATAAGTAAGTAAGTAAGTAAGTAAGTAAGTAGCCTAGTAAGTAAGTAAGTAAGTAGCCTAGTAAGTAAGTACCCCAGTAAGTAGGTAAGTAAGTAAGTAAGTAGCCCTAGTAAGTAAGTACTTAGGTAAGTAGCCGAAGTAAGTAAGTAACTTACTGTAAGTAAGTAAGTAAATACCCTAGTAAGTGAGTAGGTAGGTAAGTAAGTCAGTAAGTAGGATTTTTTTTTAACTTTAAACAAAGTGGAGCCTCTGACTTTTTTGGGTAAATGGATTTCCTCTTGTGTGGACAACTGAACTTTTCTTTTCTTCACCGTCAGAACGTTTGGAAGTCTTGAGTTTGTTTTAGTACTGATAATACTTTAACTGAAGGAAAGGTATAAGTGCAGACATTTAAGTGTTTTCCACTGTGACATATTTCTTCCAGACTAAAAGCAGAGCTCTGACTGTACTATCTGGAGTTTAGATGGCCTGTAATTACAGCATGATGACTGGAGTTTAAATTCAGAGCGGGACGTGAATTTTCCTTCTGCGGTTAGAAACAGTCTTTGTGTTTACAGCTGCAACAGGAAACATCTTCTTACGTTAAAATCATTCCTGATGTGAGACATCAGATCATTTCTGTTTTTAAAGCTACGCGTTTAAAGACATATTTAAACACAATAATCTCTCAAACTGTTATCATGTTTCTGTTTTTGTGAATTGCTGCTTGTTGTCGTCCTTGGGAGGTTCTTTTGTTTTCTTTCTACTTTTTCTTTTTAAATTTCAATGTTCTTTTATAGACCATCTTAGTACTTTTCTGTACAGCTTAAGCTGTTTAAATGTGCTCTAGAAATAAACATTACTTATTTACATACTTACTTACCTACTTATGCTTACTTGCCTACTTACTTATGTACTTTACTTACTTATACTTATACGTACTTACTTACTTATACTTAGGACTACTTATACTTACTTACTTGCCTACTTACTTTCTTACTTACTTACTTATACTTACTTATACATACTTACTTACTTATCTACTTACTTACTAGGCTACCTACTTACTTACTTACTTACTAGGGTACCTACTTACTTACAGTACTTACAGAGGCTACCTACTTACTTACTTACTAGGGTACTTACTTACTGAGGCTACCTACCTACTTACTTACTTACTTACCTACTTACTTACTTACCTACCTACTCACTAGGGTACTTACTTACCTACTTACTTAACTACTTACTTACTCACCTACTTACTTACCTACCTACTCACTAGGGTACTTACTTACCTACTTAGGCTACTTACTTAACTACTTACTTACTAGGCTACTTACTTACTTATTTACTTATACCTACTTACTTACTAGGCTACCTACTTACTTACTAGGCTACTTACTTACTTACTTACTTACTTGCTTACCTACCTACTTATTTACTTACTAGGCTACCTACCTACTTACTTACTTACCTCCTTACTTACTTACTAGGCTACTTACTAGGCTACTAGTAACATGGACTAGGCAGATGGATCATAACATAAACTGTTATTTTGCTGTTTGATTACAGAAATAACGTGTCTGCAGACGAGTTGTTTCTCTCTGCGCTTTCACTCTCTGATAAGTTCAGTCCAAAGTTTGTTTTAGATGGAAATGTCACGAGTTGTTTGACAACGATCAGATGAGATAAAAGCACACACAGACACACACACACACACACACACACACACACACTTGTCAGAGCGGTGTGAAGAGTGCAGCTGCTGATTGACCAACACAAAGCAGAACTACAACTCACGTTACATCGTTTGTATTTTATTTGATTCAATCCTTTCATATTAGTGGCAGTTTTATGACTTCATTCCAGTGTTTTTTGTTTTTTTCTCAATATAATCAATGAAAAACATCTTCCAAACACTTTATAGACATATGAAGATTATTGAGACCTTTCAGGACCTTAAAGGGAATCCTGATCAGATCTGGTTCCCTTTTCTTGGACAATCGTATCATATTAAAGGTATTTTTATTTGACCTAAGATAACTTTTCAAAGTTTTCTGTTCATGAATATTGATTCTTTGAACTGTTGAGCTGATGTGTTATTCTTTGTCTCTGCTGTCAAACACATGAACAATCCTAAATATGCTAGAATAAAGATATTTAAATCACAAAAGACGTTCCTCATATTGTTGCACGTTGCCTTTTGTTCTCCATCACAGGTAGGGAATTAAAGACGACCAGCCGCTTCAATGACAGGCCGAATTTCAGATGAACTCATGTTTCAGTTATTGATGAACTCGCTGAATCATTTTATACGATATGTGACTTCACAAAGCAGTAGAAACCTTAAATTGGGAATTTTCTAAATGACATTTGGCACATAGAACTTTTTAATGTAATGTAGTGGAGTTCAAAAGTCCAATATTTCTCTCTGAAATGTAGCGGACTAGAAGTAGAAAGTGGCATGAAAAGAAAAGACTCAAGTAAAGTACAAGTACCTCAACATTTGATACTGAAGTACAGTACCGGAGTACATGTACTTAGTTACGTCCCAACACTGGCTGCAGCTTTAGTTATTCCTCTAACCTGCACTTGTTAACTCTTGTTTTTTGGTCTTCCCCGCGGTCGCCTCGACACGCTTAGACTGTAAATATTTGCAGAAACATGAGCTGAGCGGTTCAGTTGTGTGTGTGTGTGTGTGTGTGTGTGTGTGTGTGTGTGTGTGTGTGTGTGTGTGTGTGTGTGTGTGTGTGCAGGAACTTGTAACACAGCCAGAGTACACACAGATAGCATATCAGCTGTATGGTCTGACTGAACCAGCCTGCATGCATTATAACCTTGTTTTACTGTAAGTAGGTCATTCATGCTTGTGTTGTGTTCAGGTGCTGGATACTAAGTTCTCCTCTGTTTTTTAAAGAAAGAATTAGTTCTCAGTCTGCAGGCTCAAAGGTCAGAGCAGGCAGGATACAAATCAAAATCAATAACATTCAAAAACACAGCAACAACCTCTGCAGGGTCCGAGTTTAATACCACCTAATAAAAACAGGGAGGAGGAAAGATCAACCTGCTGACTGAAAACATCCTGCTGCTGCCACGGCAACCCTATCTTAGTGTGTGTGTGTGTGTGTGTGTGTGTGTGTGTGTGTGTGTGTGTGTGTGTGTGTGTGTGTGTGTGTGTGTGTGTGTGTGCGCTGTCATCTCATCACACCGCTCTGACCTGTGTGTGTGTGTGTGTGTGTGTGTGTGTGTGTGTGTGTGTGTGTGTGTGTGTGTGTGTGTGTGTGCTGTTATCTCATCACACCGCTCTGACCTTTGTGTGTGTGTGTGTGTGTGTGTGTGTGTGTGTGTGTGTGTGTGTGTGTGTGTGTGTGTGTGTGTGTGTGTGTGTGTGAGGGGGAGTGGTGTCTGGAGGAGGAGCTCCGTGTCTCCGTTATAAAAACAGCGGGACATCTCTGCAGCGACAGCTTGTTTTTCTGCCCGAAGAGAAGAGAAGAGAAGAGAAGAGAAGAGAAGAGAAGAGAAGAGAAGAGAAGAGAAGAGAAGAGAAGAGAAGAGAAGAGAAGAGAAGAGAAGAGTGGCTTCCAGTTCGGAGACTTTTTTTTACTTTTATTGTTGTCGTTTCTGAAGTGTGACAAACTTTCTTTCTCGGAGCAAAATCTCAGAGAAACAAACATGAGTCACGTCGACGTGAAGAACCTGAAGCCTTCCAACTTTGAAGGCGAATACTACGACAAATATGAATATTATAACTTAACCGATAAATACACAGGTAAGATATGGCGTTACTCTTTTTCTTTTTCTTACATTCTGGCTACGTTTGAAGCCGCAAAATCTTGACTGAAAGGAACTTTTCTTCACAGAAGGCTCAGCCCGTAAAGGCAGGACGAAGAAGGAGGCCAGCGACAACACCAACAGACACAGCCCCTCCGGACACGAGCGCAAGATTGTGGAGAAGCTCCAAAACACGGAGAAGAAAGCCAAGGAATGAATGCTGAGGTGAGACCGATATTATGTACCGAAAAGAGCGCTACATCTGTGTTTGTCTCGTTAACTATACGCCGAATTTAGACGTGGGTGTAATAAGTGAGGTCGGTAAAGTTGTTGAGTCATTTTATGTGCTCTGTACTTTAACATAATCTGTGTTGTGTGTGTGTGTACGTGTTTAAATTGACAAATCTCTGAATTACATCTGGCACACGGAACGCGATTGTGACTCAAAAGCTTTTTATGCTCTCATTAGTGTTATTTCTTTTTGTTCATGTCTTTATAATCCTGCGCCGAATTAGAGAGTCCCTGGTATTGTTCTGACCGGTTAAGTCTCTGAATCATTGTATACTTTCACAACTCAGCAGAAACGTAAAATTGGCACATTTCTTAATGAGGTTTGGCATATACAATTTTAAAACGTAGGTGGAAAGTTTAGAAAAACTCAGTGTTGATGATTCTTAGTTTTGACAAACTCAGTCACCAAGTTGAACTTTCCCTTTTAAGAATATCTTCCTTAAACTGCCCATCCTCCACAGTTCACAAGTGGATGTTGCTGTCAACCAAAAGCCAACCTGCACTGGGAGAAGTGTTTACTCTTTGTACATCTATGTAACCCTACACCGAATTTGAGAGGGACTATTTTACTTGTTTTTGATAAAGTTGCTGAATTATTTTATATGCTATATGATTTCAGGAAGTTGAACGAACCTTAAATTGGCAATTTTCCAAATGACGTTTGGCATGTGGAACTTTTGACGTTCCAATTTGTGTGTGTGTGTGTGTGTGTGTGTGTGTGTGTGTGTGTGTGTGTGTGTGTGTGTGTGTGTGTGTGTGTGTGTGTGTGTGTGTGTGTGTGTGTGTGTGTGTGTGTGTCATCAGTGAAGATGCTGACTCATTGTATGTGCTCTGTGCCTTCATGAGTCACTAAATACTTTAAGTTAAACAATTTCGGAATGACATTTGGAACATGGAACTTTTTAAAAATGTTTTTGAAAGGTAAAAATACATAGTGCTTAAGTCTGTAAAATGTTTATTGTGTTTTTATTTAAATATAAGAACATATTCCTGTCACCACTAGGGGGCGCTAAATACAGAACTCTAACCCATAACCCTGGTATGATTTGGATGACTGGATGTTTTTACCAGACCCACTGTCTCCGGTTCAGTAAAGTATCTTTTTTACTGAACCCAGATGTTTTGTAACCCAGGGCGACTCGGACGGCTCATCCCGGATACCGACCATGGCCTCCACGGCAACAGAACAAGACGTACAGACGGCGGGAGCATCCGGTTTGACCTGCAGTGTGCCACGCGGAGGCTGCAGATCCAGATGTTCCAGATGAGGAGGAGTTCTTCATCGTGGCGACTCCTCCGGCCACCCCGCAGGTTGTCGTGAAGAACTCGCCTGTGGCGCGGCGGCGTGCCCCTTGCGGACCGTGGTGGCGTGCACACGCAGCGATTCTGCTGATGGTGACAGTTTTTGAATGGATTTTTCTTCCTATATTATGTGTTTTTTTTAAAATAACATAAAGCACTTTGAAATTTGTTTTTGAAAAGCGCTTTATAAATGAAGGTATAACTCTGCCTCTGATTGGCTTACCCTGGTATTCTATAACCAATCCAACCAACGAAGGCAAAGAGTGCTAGCCAGACGCAGAGTAGGGCGGGACATTCACATTTTCAAGTGTTTTTACTATTAAAACCAGTTCTTAAATGACTCGACTCTGTTGTATTAATTTCACTTCTGAATTCAATACTGTGATGAATATAAGTACATTTCAGAAGATATTAAATCACAATACTCTTATGTACAGAACTGTAACTTCAACTTTATTTATAAAGATAAACATGCATACAAAAAATTAGAATAAACAATAAATGCAGTTTTTCAAGACTAAAACTATAACCGTTACAAATAAAAGTTAATGAAATAAAATAAACACTAGGGATGAAAATAATAAATGATTATCCCTCCTGTTGTCCTCAGGTCAACTTTGACCCATTTTCAAAAAGTTTTTATATCAGAAATTTGGGTTTCTTTCAACCATATTTTAAAAGAAAATAACGTGGATGGGTCCATATGACGCTCTTCACATGTCAAAAATGATCAGTTCACTACTTTCATTGAATTTGGGTGTTTTCGATTTTAAAGCATGTGAAGAAAAGTTGATAATAGACCGGGGGAAAAAATGTCAAAGTGACAAAAACATCGAAAAAAGTGACAAAAACATGGGGAAAAGCTTATAATAAAACGTTAAAGCGCAGAAAAATATTGACAGAAACTTAAAAAGTGACAAAAGTGTCAAATATATATAGTATATTTTGACCCAGAAAAACCAAACGTTGCATGGTCGACGGGGAAGTTAACACTACTGTGAGAGAGTGACAGTGGGCCTGTCAGTACCCGATCCGTAACGCCTGTAAGATCCATTCTGCGCATGCGCATAATTCAGCGCATGCGCAAAAACTCAACGTGTTTTACGACACTGCCTGATCAGTTCTACGCTTGCGCGAACACCGATAAACTTCACAGCTCACATGCACGCATTGGCGTAAGGATGTTTGGACATTTCTGGTTACCAGAAGAAAACATTAGACAGTGACAGTAGACCGTTATGATGGCAGAGATGAAGTTTACAAGGTGTTTGCTGGAGTTGCCTAAAGTATCTGTTAATGATATACGGAGAGTCGTCCGGCCATCCAGTACAACACCATGTAGCAAATTAAATAAAGGCTTCAAATTTTACGTTTCATCATTTCTTTGCATCATTCTTTCTTTGGTAATTTGCTAACGCTAGCTAGCCTGAGCTAGAAGCCTTGCTTTGGTGTTTTAAGTCATGACTCCGTCCTGCTTTCAGGTTAATCATGCTTTAAATAAAGTTTAAGCATGTGTATACCTCTCACTTCATGTGTTTGTACTTCGATGAAAGTATCAGGTAAAAACAGGGCTACAAATGAGATCTCTGTGAGAGACCAGCTAACTCCTAGCAAACTATTATGTAGCTCAATGCTGGACATTTCACCCCAAATTCCGGTCACTTTACTGTATTTGTATTTGTTTAGTATTTGGTTTAGAAGCCTTTATTGGTGATTTTTTATGGTACAAAGTCCTGCTACATACGTACATATGTAGCTAGCTATATATGCTCCGCTATGTCGTGTTAGCATGCAGCTACAATAGTTAGCTATGAGTATGCTAACGTTAGATCTTAGTGGAATGAAGCAGCACTTTCTAACGTCAAAAATCACAGATAAAGGCTTCTGAACCAAATACTACACAATCGAACATGTTTCAGCAGGAATGTGACCCGTATTGGGGAGAATTTAACAACATTGCCAGCTAAGATGACATGTTTACTGCCGTTAGCATGTAGCTACTATAGTGGTATACAGCAGTGGTGGCTGGAAGAGCTGTCATCCTGTCTTCAAAAGGACACTTATGTACGTTTACACTTCATCGCATTAATAATAGACAGTCTATGGTTATTAGTCAAGACGAAGTATTACAAGTAAAAACATTAACATAAACAACACAACAACGACGTCGCTACACGGTTTTGGATCAGTGACAAGTCTCGATTGTTTGTAGCTATGACTATTGTATAATAAAGATTTAATAAAAAAGTTGTGATGTTTGGTCGTAAAGTGTTTCAACGCATGCGTGGTACAAATCGCACAGGGACATTGTTAGTTTTCTACTACGTAATTATGCACATGCGCAGAACGGATCTTACAGGATCGGGTACTGACAGGGCCCCCAACCTCTGCACCCCCCTATGCATCTGCAGGATGTGATGTTTGTTTCTACCAGCAGAGGGCAGCGACTGTCAGTCCCTACAGACTCTAAATATGAGAGAGAGAGAGAAGGAGAACTTGTACTGTATATCATATCCATAATTTTTAACACAATCACAGCTAACAGTAACTTTACATGTTTTACTGTCAGAACTGCAGTTTTAAAAAGTGACGCAACAGTGAGGAGTTGTATAAGCAGCAGTATTAAGAAGTATTCTTAACATGTTTTTATTTTTTTTGTAATTAGTATGTTTGCAACAAATATGAAAGCTTAATTTCAAGACAGAGTACCAATGTTTTCACCACCAAACTCCCCTCATATTTCTGCTGTTTTTATGAAAACAGCAGCCAGCGCTGGACGAAGTATTCAGATCCTTTACTTGAGTAAAAGTACTGATACCGCACTGTAGAAGTACTCTGTTACAAGTTCTAGTCCTGCATTGAAAATGTCTCTCTTTCTGTCTCTCTCTCTCTCTTTCTGTCTTTCCAACCAGTTGTGTGTTTAATGGTCTAATCATTTCAGCTGGACTTGTAGGTGGTTATATTGTTGGCTAGTTTCATTTAGAATAAAACATCAGATTTTACAAACTACATGTGTTTTGTGTGCAGGAATCTTAATGTGTAAAGTAACTAGTAACTAAAGCTGTAACAGATGAATGTAGTGGAGTAAAAAGTCCAATATTTCTCTCTGAAATGTAGCAGAGTAGAAGTAGAAAGTGGCATGAAAAGAAAAGACTCAAGTAAAGTACAAGTACCTCAACATCTGGACTACTTATCCCACGGACTAAAGAAAACATCTTTTGTGTCCTGACCTCTTAAAATACAACAACACACACTCTCTTTGTGTGTAATGAACAAACCTTAAATTGGCAATTTTCCAAATTAAGTTTGGCATATGGAACATATGGATGTGTGTGTGTGTGTGTGTGTGTGTGTGTGTGTGTGTGTCTGTGTCTGTCTGTGTGTCTGTATGTCTGTGTGTGTGTGTTTGTGTGTCTGTATGTGTGTATGTGTCTGTGTGTCTGTGTCTGTTTGTGTGTCTGTCTGTGTGTGTGTCTGTTTATGTGTGTGTGTGTGTTTGTGTGTCTGTATGTGTGTGTGTGTGTGTGTGTGTCTGTGTGTGTGTGTTTCTGTGTGTGTGTCTGTTTGTGTGTGTGTGTGTGTGTGTGTGTGTGTGTGTGTGTCTGTGTGTGTGTGTGTGTGTGTGTGTGTGTGTGTGTGTGTGTGTGTGTGTGTGTGTGTGTGTGTGTGTGTGTGTGTGTGTGTGTGTGTCTCTGTGTGTGTGTGTGTGTGTCTGTGTGTGTCTGTGTGTGTGTGTTTAGCTGACTTTTTGTGTTAACTCTTTGTTTACCATGCACAGACTCCCACAGACTAAAGAAACCATCTTGTGTATCCTGAACTCTTAAAATACAACAACACACACTCTCTGTGTGTGTAACGTAGAGTGTGTCCTGCATGCCTCTACGACGTTAGACATCCAATAACAGACATTATTAGAGCTCGGTGCAATATTCAACGTTTTTTTTATCCGGGGGGGTGGCGAGTGCAATATATCGGAGTTACGGGGCGTTTTTATAGGGAGGACAGTCTCAACACAATCCTTCCTGGCCTTTGGACAGAGCCATGCTAGCAGTTTCCCTTTGTTTGCAGTCTTTATGCTAAGCTAAGCTAACCAGCTGGAACAAGACTGTATTATCACGCTGAAAACTTCAACAAAAAGATGGAAACACACACACACACACACACACACACACACACACACACACACACACACACACGCACGCACGCACGCACGCACACATACACACACACACACACAGGGTCGGCATATCATATCACACACTCATAACATCAGACAATCATCTGTCTCTTTTGGACCAGTTGCTTGGCAACCAGGGGAGTTTCTAAAAGCACTGGTATCTCCTCTGCAGTGTGTGTGTCCATACAGTGAAGCTGATTATGTAACACACACTCATCTCTATAAATATTTCCTGATCCCGGCTTCAAACAGTCCTGCTGGCTGCAGGTGTGTGTGTGTGTGTGTGTGTGTGTGTGTGTGTGTGTGTGTGTGTGTGTGTGTGTGTGTGTGTGTGTGTGTGTGTCTGTGTGTCTGTGTGTCTGTGTGTGTGTGTTCTGTTTGTCAGATTTACTCAACAAACAGACAAAGAGAGTGGGGATTAAACACAAACAGGCTGATAATCTGCTGTGTGTGTGTGTGTGTGTGTGTGTGTGTGTGTGTGTGTGTGTGTGTGTGTGTGTGTGTGTGTGTGTGTGTGTGTGCTGATAGTTTCATCTAGTACATTTACTCTAGTGCTGTACTTTTACTTCACTTGCCTTTTTCAATATTCTGCAACTTTATAGCAAGGAAGTAAGATGAGGAAGTATAAGAGCGCCAAATGTCCTGGTAAGGAAGGAGGTTGGGGGGGATGGGCGGGTGGGGACTTTCACCCAGGACACCGGGGGTTCAGGTCCCGTCTGACGTCGGGTTGCGTTTCTCCAAAAGTTAAGTTGGTCTCAACTTTTCGCTGCGTATTTTTCAACGCATTCTCATGAACGGGTCCGTATTGTATCATACGAAAATGTATGCACAGCAAAACGTATACGATATCCTACGAAATGAGGAAAAAGGTGAGGATGAAGAAACAAACTAAACTGTTCAAATGTGCAACTTAGTGCATCTAACTGAAGGCTTTTTGTCACATTTTTCGCTGCCTTTTGTCGCCTTTTTGTTGCTTTTTTCACTGCCATTTGTCGCATTTTTCGCTGCCTTTTGTCACCTTTTTGTCACTGCCTTTTTGTTGGCTTTTTCGCTGCCATTTGTCGCATTGTTCGCTGCCTTTTGTCGCCGCCTTTTTCGTTGCTTTTTGTCGCATTTTTCGCTGCCATTTGTCTCATTTTTCGCTGCCTTTTTGTCACATTTTTTGCTGCCTTTTTGTCACATTTTTCCCTGCCTTTTTCGCTGCCTTTTGTCGCCTTTTTCGCTGCCATATTGTCTGTGAAATGAGGATGAAGAAACAAACTAAACTGTTCAAATGTGCAACTTAGTGCATCTAACTGAAGGCTTTTTGTCACATTTTTCGCTGCCTTTTGTCGCCTTTTTCGCTGCCTTTTGTCGCCTTTTTTGCTGCCTTTTGTCGCCTTTTTTGCTGCCTTTTGTCACATTTTTGTCACTTTTTCACCATATTTTGGTGGGGTTTTTTTTTTACTTTTTTTTTTTTTACTTTTTTTTTTTGCTGCTTTTTCCCCCAACTTTTTTTACTTTTTTGTGCTTCATCCACTTTGTCACTCTAAGAAACATCTGTGTAGTAACAGCTGTGTGTCTATTTTAACAGTGATTCACATTTGTATTTTAGTTTCTTTACATTTCAAATTGCATAAACGTGCTCCGAAAACTTTTGTCGGTGAGGTTTTGGGACACTTTTTTCCAACATTTTGGGCGTTTTTTGCGATGTCTTTGTCATATCTGAGATATGAAATGACGCTGTCGTGGGGCCATCAAATTCGTGTGATCTACATTAAACACACTAAAACTCTGACCATGCGTATTCATCACTTCCCACGTACAATGCACCTTGCATTGTGCAAGAGCTAGCCCCACTCTGACACATTCGGGCTGCCGTAGTCTACCGCAAACACAGGCGAACGCAGTCTGAAAGCAAGGCAGCAGCAGGAATGTGAAATCAAATCCTACCACAAATGGTATGCAGTGTAGGAAGATGTTATATTCATAGAAGACAATAAATTATAGATGATTATTATCTTGAATTAATAAAAAATAATACATTTGTTTGCATTTCTTTCTGTTGACAAGAGGTGCCCCCCAACTCAAACCACAGATGGATGTTCCAATCGGCTCGTTTTAATACAGACCCTCCCCAATAATTAATTAATTAATTTATTTATTTTGACGTTCACCGATTTAGCATTAAGCTTTGTATCAGTAGAAACACGGTAGTATTTTTGAATGACCGTGCTTCCCTCCCTCATGTCCCCCTGAGACGAGAGATCTCTGTATTGTGGGTCTGGAAAAAATTTGATGACGGAAAACGACGATTTTTGCGTCATCGGAAGATTTTTTGCTCAGACACAATGGACTACAGTCAGTAGTAGGAGCTACTTCCGCATGTTTTCAACCAGCCCAGGGTTAGATTTTTTGACAGTTTTCAGTGGTTATGAAGAGCAATATGAGAGAGAAATTTGGTGATCACTGATTGTTGTTTAGGTACATTAAACCATGTTAAGCTTTTTCACGTTAGGACTTAAATAAAGCCCATGAGAACCATGGAGAGTCAACCACAGCCGCTCCCCTGCCCTGCTGAAAATGTGAAGCAGATTCCTGTCACACGGGCCAATTTTGCTGACACCTGTGCGCAATTTCACAGTAGGCTTTCAGCCAACAAATTGATTCTTGAGCAAATTCACTCCTCTAACAAATATACGGAATGAATGTTTCCAATAGGGACGCTATCTGCTCTATCAAATGAGGTTACATTTGTGTGTGTGTGTGTGTGTGTGTGTGTGTGTGTTGTTGGTTAGAATAACACTGGTAACACTTTACGGTAAGGGTACATGAATTCATGCATTAATTAATTGATGTAGGCTATGTATTATTATGCATTTATATAATTAATGATTTATGTATTACTGCATTCCTTAATATCCCATGAATCATCAGGAATTGACATGTTCATAGTCTGTCATTCGTGACCTCATACATGAACAACACAACTAAAGCATTAGGTACGTGGGCACATCATTATGAATTATTAAGCATGATCATGATTATTTATTTTTCTGCAAAAAAATGTGGTCATCACTGTGCAAATTCTGATTTGAACACAACCTAATGCTTTAGTGAATGAGAGGCTATGAACTCATGTCAATTCCTGATGATTCAAAAGATATAAAGGAATGAAGTAATGCACAAATCATGAATTAATTCATGCATGAATTCATTATTCATGTACCCTTACCATAAAGTGTTACCATAACTTTAGTTCAAGCCTGTGGCAGCAGTTCCAAATAATTCGTTTAGTGCCATGCAATGAAAAATACCTTTTCACAAAGTTTTTCACAAGTTCAGTGCGTGCATTTTCCAAAAGAATGCTTTAGTTCTGAAAAATAAAGTTGGTCCCACACGAAACTCACTCAATGACCCTCATTTATCAACCTAACGTAGAAACCAGCGCAGATATGACCGCAGAAATCTTACGACAGGCTTCACGTGTGATTCATGAAACGTTGGTATCACACCAATCAGAGCGTAAGAATGTCGTACATTGATAAATGCAGCATCTGGAAACGAGCGTAATTTAAATATCACGCCCCAATATATTCTCGGTTTTGAGGCCTCGCCCCTACAATTTACGACATGGAGATACGTAATCCGGCTGAGAAGCGGCACTTTTCAGAGGTGGAGATTGAAACCCTGATATCTGAGGTTTGTAGATTTGGCAGCCTGAAAACTGTTATTAAAGGCTGTAGAAAGAATGTGGAATGGAAAGAGATCACTGATGCAGTCAACAGTGTTGCCGTGGTAAATCGGACTCTAGCTGAAGTTTATTTAATTTATACATCCTTGACATATGTATGCTACAGTCCTAATAGTAATATACAGGCTTATATTGCAATCTCTTAGGCCTATATGGTTTACCTATATTTAAATAAACACACAGTAGCGGAGTTTATGCAGTGTCTTTTATTTTACTTTTACTGTTTTTTTCATGAGTCAGAGCCAGGCAACAGCTGTGAGGGAGAGCGCGTGTCCTCTGCCCCCAGTGCAGGACCACCACCCGACCCTGTCTCCTGACAGCAGAGGGGCTGGAAAAACAAGCCGAAATAACTCGGTCAATGGCAGAAATAAATCGTTCACTTGTGGCCATTAACGACACTTTAAAAGAGAAACGAAAACCTGAAGAATAAAAAGAAATGGAGCGCTCCACCGTGGCCCGTGCGCGTACGTGTGCACTGTTGTACCGGCGAATAGAGGTCTTTTAAAAGAGCCAGATCTGCCATTGCTGATAAGTGATCAACTGATGACTTCTCCTTCTCCTGTTAAACTTTTTATATGCTGCACCGCAAGTCCACATTGACTCGAAAACTTGCGTACACAAGTTCAGACCAGACGTGAGATTTTATCGCAGCCTACGCTCACGTTCAAATTGATAAATCCCTTGCTTTGCGTAGGAATCGGCGTACGCCCGTCCTACGCCTGTTTTTGGTCGTACGCACGTTTCATAAATGAGGGCCAATATCTTTTAATAGCCTATTATTTCTTAGATATGTAGGCTACATACCAAGAAAATTCATGAATATTAACTGAGATACCCCATTATGTTATGAGCAGTAGGCCTATATGTGCTGTTGGCAAAATTGTGTCTAATCTGTCTGTGTCTATGTCTGACCTGGGCTGGCACATGTTCACGTTAAAAAGCGTGTGCGTGCAGGAGCACTGCGGTCTTGAGCAAAGTGTCCCGGTTGACATACTCAGCGGTGAAACGCAGAACGAGGGCTGGACGCGGCTGGACTATGAGCTAGCTAGGTGGAAAGCTAACGCTAGCCGGCCACCTGTTCCATCCATCCTGCTTGCAAGTGTCCGCTCATTAGACAACAAACTGGACTACATCCAACTTCAACGAAACTCCCAACGCAAGTTCAGAGACTGCTGTGTTTTTGTTGTTGTGCAAACATGGCTGAACTAGTGGAGGTGGGCTGTGTTAACACAGACTGGTGCTTGGATCCAACTAACTGGTAACTGCTGGTGGAGTTTGTGACTGTTAAATGCCGACCATTCCACGCAAATTTACGGCGTTAGTTGCGTGATGGTCACGCAATTATTAGGTAATTATTAGGCAATTATGTTATGTAATTAGGCAATTATTATAACAGGTAGCTAAGCATTAGCTTCAGGCTAATTTATCATGGCTATTAGGGATGGACATTTTATGTAATTTCAACATTCGTGTACTCACATTGAATTATATAGCTCGAGTACCCGAGTTGGTTACTCGCAAAAACAACTGAGACACTGCCAGTAAAGTGATCCAGACTGGTCCTGGCTAACGCCGCCATGCTAACCCTGCTAACGTTACCGGGGGACCAGGCAAGCCGGCCACGGCTGTTTACAACGTGTAGCATGTTCAGCGGCCTTTGTCTGTTAGTTGGCTACAGAGCTCTGCGTGAGCATGGGCTTTTATGACTGTCAATATAGCCAGCATCTAATGTTAGCTACTCCACTGTGCTGTGGAGTAATGTTTGGCTATGTGAAGGAATAATCTGACAATAATCACTGACAATAATCATGCTAATCTCATATATATATTTACTGTTGAGCATTAAAAGTTGTGTGTTAGACTAAAGGTTGAATTAAAATATGATCAAAAGGGGAACAGTTGGATAAGATTGAAAACACTCCACCTTGGATACAGGAGCCGGTTGCTGGGGTGATGACCTGCCCAGAGAGGAGCGGCCGGCATGATAAAAACTGTAGGCAGAGTTAGGAACGGGGTTCACATTCTGGGAGAGACTGGACGAACCGGAGACCCATACAGCATTGTCTGATTGCTAGGGTGTGTCTAGTCTTGAGATTGTGAAACCGTATGCATACGTCTTGTAATTCTTGAAATACTGATTACTAAATTTGTGAAGCTGATCTCCATCGTCTCTGTGAAGTTATTTTGTGTCTTCTGGTCTTACCATCAACGACTACGTCGGGGAAGAAAAGACATTAGAGATAATTGGAGTCCGATTTTAAGGGCCTAAGGGCCCAGGAGGTTCAGAACTTATCTTCCTCTTTATATGTGAGACAAGCATCTAGCAACATTGTTGTGGATGCTCCGGTATCAGACTGGCAACCAACGTGAACTTTGAGTCTGGGGAGGAGGAGTCGGGGAGACGACGCTCTCCAGTAGTTATGTAGAATATAGAATATATATTCCCTCTGTGGTGTTGTCAGGTTCTGGTTACTGATTTCTCCTCCGTTGTTTTTAGTTCTCAGTCTACAGGCTCAAAGGTCAGAGCAGGCAGGTTACAAATCAAAATCAATAACTCTAAACTTCCTTCATACTAAAGATACATTCAAAAACAGGTCGATAACATCCTGAAAACATTCTGCTGCTGCCAGCCATCCTATCTTTGTGTGTGTGTGTGTGTGTGTGTGGTAAACTGACCCCGAGCTGTGAGGTTGTGAAACAAAGTTTCTGCTCCTGTAGAAGACACAAGTCCATATTAAATCAGCTGTTTCCAGTTTCCAAAATTTTCTGTATGAAGTACTTTTACTTTTATACTTTAAGTACATTTTCCTGATGATACTTTTACTGAAGTAACATTTTCAATTCAGGACTTGTACTTTTACATTATAGAAGTAGTACTTTTACTTAAAGGTGCTCTAAGCGATGTCACAGGTTTTTTAGGCTACAACATTTTTTGTCACATACAGCAAACATCTCCACACTATCCGCGAGCTGCCTGTCCCCTGAACACACTGTAAAAAGACAAACATTCACTGAATCTGACTGGGGCACGAGTTTCGTTTGGCTATGAGAGCCCTAAACAATGATATGCTGTTTTTGCCGCTGACAGACTCAGATTGTTATTCTAAGAGTCTGACAACATTATGGAAAGTATCCCTACAGACATAGACCTTTTTGTTAAAAAGTAAGATCCTTTTAGTTTAACATGAAACAGCCCCGAAATCACCATCACCAAACCCACCAGACTCCATGTAAATAATCAGTACTTTTAGCGTGTATAGAGCCAGCATATTTCCACATGTAAATGGGTGAATTAAGGGTTTATTTCAACCAAACCAGAGTGGTGATTGTTGGAACAGTGGAAAGATGAACCAAGACGGCTTTTGATAGTTTGGTTTTGTTTCTGTCCACTTTGAATGAAGTGTGTTTTACGATGATAAAAGTACTGATTGTTTACATGGAGTCCGGTGTAGTTTGGTGATGGTGATTTCAGGGCTGTTTCATGTTAAACTAAAAGGATCTAACTCTTTAACAAAATGGTCTATCTCTGTAGGGATCCTTTCCTCCCGGATAAAAAAAACCCTGACTTAATTAAGTTGATATAAAGATTAGGATTAGGATTAAAACAACTATAATAATACATTTTATTCATGGACACCTTTCATGATACTCAAGGACACATAAACAAATAGTAAAAGATTGATGATGCACAACAAAGACCACACAATTACAAATCAATGAACAACTACAGACAAATACTGTTAAATTAAACTCAGTTTCCTTTTCTTTCCAAACGGGACATGAACCCTGGTCTGCTGGGTGAAAGTCCTGTTTGTGTTTGACCCATCCACCCTGCCTCCTTACCAGGACGCAATATTTTTTTCCCACTTCGGCCATGCCAAGACCCGCCCTTCAATAGCTACTATTGGCCAGGCGTCCATGCTTACGCAAGGTAACGTAGCCCCATTTGTTCAGGTCCTATCCCCTGACCAATCGGGTATCCTAACCTTAACCACTCAAGGTCAAATGCCAAACCCCAACCAATCTACCAATCCCAATGGGATTCGTAATCTTGCTACCAGGATATTTGGTGCTCTTATACTTCCACACCTTACTTCCTGCTTTGCTCCCGTCAGAACTACTACGGCCACTAGAGGGCGCTGCCACTAGAAACCTAAATATAGGTCAGAATGATGCTGGAACAAACTACTTATGGGGGAACTTTTTGAGGGAGGTCAGTCTATCGACAGGACAAAGCTGGGTACTTTATTCAGTGTCAAACCTTCCACATATTAGAAGCATAAATTAAGATTCTTCCAACCTGGGTCCCATAGCCTTCAACCATTTGGTGACGTGGTTTGGGGAGATGGCGTTCTCCAGTGTTGCCATGACGTCAGGCAACATCAGCAGCATGGAGTAGGAGCTGTTGAAGGGGAGCTGAAGGACCGTTGTCTTCAGCTCGTGGTCGTGATAGGTGTGGAAACGGTCCTCCCGATTCATCATCACAGCTGGAACCTGGACGGTGACAATTTAAACATGAAGACACATAGAACGAACGATGACGCTTAATTGGACTGGGACTCAAATCCATTCAGCCCTTTTTCTGTCAAGAAAACGGCAAAAGGGTTGAAAAAAGCAGCAGACATCAAAAACAAATAAGGGTGTGGCCATTTGGCTCAGTTGGTAGAGTAGGCGCACCTTTACAGAGGTTTATTCCTTGATGCAGAAGGTCCAGGGTTAGAATCCGACCTGTGACAGTTTTCCTGTGTGTCTTCCCCCCTCTCTCTCCCCTTTTGTGTCTGAGCTGTCCTATCATTAAAGGCGGAAATGCCCATAACATGTTTTTTAGCTTAATTTACCTTAACTGAACAGCTTCAGAGTCATTGGAATGGTTATATGACTTTTTTCGGGTTGAATGGTGGTCGTCTTGCTCCCCCCTAGCGCCTGTGAGCGGAAAAACCACCCTTGCAACTTTCCTCAGCGTCAGGAAGTATTGCATGTATTATGTATTAGGTCTCGCCATGTAACGGATTGCTTCACGGCACTGCACACATACGCCCATTCAGGAACCGGCTAGCAAGGTAGCGATGGAGTTTTTCACACTATCGTCATGGCTGAGCCGGCAAAAAAGAAGCAGAAAGCTAGGAAAGAATGGTCGGAGGAACAGAGAAAGAGGAAACGGAAGACTGACCGAGCGAGGAGTCAGACACGAGTAAACATAGGAGCTGCCAAATATCTATTCTGAAGCTGTAGGGGGAGCTCTATAGCGAAACCTGCCAGCAAAAACGCCAGAAAACAGCGAAGAAATGGCCAAAACTGCATAGCGCCCCTTTAACGGCATGAAAAATACTTTATATATGTCTTTCGTTAATGAAGAATTCCCAACGGACCCCGGCTCTAGGTTTGGGCTGACCCCTGAATGTTGACGATGTCTGGCTCCGTCCCTGTTAATTACTGGGACTCAAATTATTTTTTCTGAATTAAGAATGAAACTCTGAACCTTGGTGTTCTCGTCCACGTTGAAGTCGCCCTGCTTGGTGAGCCTAGCGTCAAACTGAGTCGCCCACTTTCCTGTTAGACAATGAGCAGAAACAATACACAACCTTTGGTTTAATACGTTCAATTTAACCTCAAAATATGTAAACAGATCTTACATTATTACATTAGATTATTACAGACTGACTAGATCTCATCCCACAGGACCTTCTTACCTTTGTAGTAGATGTAGCTGATGAGACACATGACTGTGTTTGGATCCAAGAGGTCCACCAGCTTGTCAATCTTCCCGTTGGTCTTCTCCTCCACGTACTTATTGATAGTATCAGCACTTTCTCTGGTTTTGGCGAAGTTGACATTGAACCCATCTGCGAAGTACGACTGCTTCAGGGTCTGCAGGAACTCCGGCTTCAGCTTGAAGTTGTTGTCCACGAACACGGCGGTCCCTTCACTGGCTTTCTCCTGAGATGTGTTGTTGGCCCCCTGAAGGAACGTCTGGAAGGCCTGGTCCACATCTCTCTGCGTCAGGAGGGAGCCGTTGAAACCCAGACCACTGAAAAGCTGACGGTGAGTCTCCCCCTGCGCTCCCACGGACAACGCAGCCAGGGCAGTCGACACACTAGACTAACTCTTTGTTTGCTTCGGTCTCCAGGGAGACGCTGTTGACGCTGCCGTCCGCTACAGTGTCTTGGACGGTCTTGTCAATGCTGTGACCCAAATGGTGATGGCCTCTGCCGACACAGATCACCGCTGATAGGACCCAGAGACCCACGGCCGCACGCACCATCATTGTGAACTAAGACAAAAGTTCAAATGTTCAGCTTTATTGTTTGTTTTAATGAGGAAACTGATTGTACTGGAGTTTTTTTCTGAAGGCTTGGTATAATGTGTGTCTGATGAGCCACCCCTGTCTCACGCCACTTTGTGAAATAGTCACGTTTTTGTATGTCATGTATTCATTTGTGTACAGGTCACGATTTTCTCGTTTATTTTGTGTACAGGTCACCATTTTCGAATGTTACCATTTCACGAACTGCCATGACGCTGGGCTTCTCTGGGGGACGCAACAATGGGGAAATGAAACGCCACACGCCGGCGACAACAACAGGACAGACCGCCACACGGGGATACGATCCCTGGGCGCAGGGACACGATGCCGCGGTCTCTGTGGCACGCAACAACGGGGACATGAAACTCCACAACAACACGACGGTTGAAGTTAGGAAAAGAAGATACTGGGAAAGGAACCATCACATGCAGGACACGCCAACAACAACGGGACGGTTGTGGTTAGGAAGAGAATAACGCTGCAAGGAACTGCAACACGCCGGATGCGATCCCCAGTCTCCGGGGTGAAAGTCCTGTGTTGTTTGACCCATCCACCATCCATAGGATTTAAAGACAGGGGGTGCTTAGCCCCCAGGGTATTTGTAACTTGCGTTTGCATAATCTTTGCACTCACATCTTTTGTTACTGTATTAGAGCTACACTTATGTCAACGACCAGTCAAGAAACCAAGATGTTAACAAGTAAAAAGTGACAGACATATCCTCTTCTTCCATTTCTACTCTGTTCAACAAAAGTTACTGTAATGTTAGCTTTTAGACACATCAAAGCTGCATGGGGGAATTTACTAAAGCCAGACTTTGCTCTTGATGAGTTCTTCTGTAAGCAATGACTTAAATGCTATCTGTCTGCTCATGTACAGTCAGGTCCATAAATATTGGGACATCGACACAATTCTAATCTTTTTGGCTCTATACACCACCACAATGGAGTTGAAATGAAATGAACAAGATGTGCTTTAACTGCAGACTTTCAGCTTTAATTTGAGGGTATTTACATCCAAATCAGGTGAACGGTGTAGGAATTACAACAGTTTGTATATGTGCCTCCCACTTTTTAAGGGACCAAAAGTAATGGGACAGATTAACAATCATAAATCAAACTTTCACTTTTTAATACTTGGTTGCAAATCCTTTGCATTCAATTACAGCCTGAAGTCTGGAACGCATAGACATCACCAGACGCTGGGTTTCATCCCTGGTGATGCTCTGCCAGGCCTCTACTGCAACTGTCTTCAGTTCCTGCTTGTTCTTGGGGCATTTTCCCTTCAGTTTTGTCTTCAGCAAGTGAAATGCATGCTCAATTGGATTCAGGTCAGGTGATTGACTTGGCCATTGCATAACATTCCACTTCTTTCCCTTAAAAAACTCTTTGGTTGCTTTCGCAGTATGCTTCGGGTCATTGTCCATCTGCACTGTGAAGCGCCGTCCAATGAGTTCTGAAGCATTTGGCTGAATATGAGCAGATAATATTGCCCGAAACACTTCAGAATTCATCCTGCTGCTTTTGTCAGCAGTCACATCATCAATAAGTACAAGAGAACCAGTTCCATTGGCAGCCATACATGCCCACGCCATGACACTACCACCACCATACTTCACTGATGAGGTGGTATGCTTTGGATCATGAGCAGTTCCTTTCCTTCTCCATACTCTTCTCTTCCCATCACTCTGGTACAAGTTGATCTTTGTCTCATCTGTCCATAGGATGTTGTTCCAGAAATGTGAAGGCTTTTTTAGATGTTGTTTGGCAAACTCTAATCTGGCCTTCCTGTTTTTGAGGTTCACCAATGGTTTACATCTTGTAGTCAACCCTCTGTATTCACTCTGGTGAAGTCTTCTCTTGATTGTTGACTTTGACACACATACACCTACCTCCTGGAGAGTGTTCTTGATCTGGCCAACTGTTGTGAAGGGTGTTTTCTTCACCAGGGAAAGTATTCTTCGGTCATCCACCACAGTTGTTTTCCATGGTCTTCCGGGTCTTTTGGTGTTGCTAAGCTCACCGGTGCGTTCTTTCTTTTTAAGAATGTTCCAAACAGTTGATTTGGCCACACCTAATGTTTTTGCTATCTCTCTGATGGGTTTGTTTAGATTTTTCAGCCTAATGATGGCTTGCTTCACTGATAGTGACAGCTCTTTGGATCTCATATTGAGAGTTGACAGCAACAGATTCCAAATGCAAATAGCACACTTGAAATGAACTCTGGACCTTTTATATGCTCCTTGTAAATGGGATAATGAGGGAATAACACACACCTGGCCATGGAACAGCTGAGCAGCCAATTGTCCCATTACTTTTGGTCCCTTAAAAAGTGGGAGGCACATATACAAACTGTTGTAATTCCTACACTGTTCACCTGATTTGGATGTAAATACCCTCAAATTAAAGCTGAAAGTCTGCAGTTAAAGCACATCTTGTTCGTTTCATTTCAACTCCATTGTGGTGGTGTATAGAGCCAAAAAGATTAGAATTGTGTCGATGTCCCAATATTTATGGACCTGACTGTAAATGTGTAATAAAGTAATAGCATACTATATCTAATTCCTCTCTCTATAAGATAAGTTGTCCAAATAATGCTATTTAATTACGCTAATTACTGTAACTGTGCTGTGGATTGGTTCAATCAGTGTCATTTCGCTGTGTAGTTCGGTTTGCATACAGTATAACCCAAGAACCAGAATTTGAAGGTCATAGTGAAATTTGACAACACAAGTATGAGCATTTCTCAAATAAAGATAATTTATTCTGCCAAATTGAATACAATGTATGATACAACAACGAAAAGGCAGTATTCAAATAAAGGAAAATTGAGAATGAAATAATGTTCAAAACCACAGACAACAGTTGCTTTTTGTTTATTGTCTATACTTCGTGGGTGGAAGCATCAAAGAATGCCTTCTGTTTTTAAAGTGCCCATATTATGAAAAAAACACTTTTTCTGGGATTTGGAGTGTTCTTTTGTGTCTCTGGTGCTTCCACACGCATACAAACTTTGAAAAAAATCTATCCATGCTGTTTTGAGTGAGATACGGTTTCTGAATGTGTCCTGCCTTCAGTCTCCGGGTGAGCTGTTCAAAATCGGCACGGCTTGTGACGTCACAATAATATGGGCGCTTTAAGGGTGGCAAATCTGTCTATCACTCTGTTGTGACTTAGGTGCTTCAGTATGTCATTTTCAATCGACATGGCTGCAAGATTGTGAAGCCTTTTCTGCCCCATTGTTTGACGCAGCCAGGAGTGAAGCTCACGCAGTGCACTAAAGGACCTTTTACAAGAGCAGCTGCTCACAGGCACTGGAAACATGTCTGGGTCTAGGAGGTTGTGCACAGCTAAGTTGTGTGTGTGTGTGTGTGTGTGTGTGTGTGTGTGTGTGTGTGTGTGTGTGTGTGTGTGTGTGTGTGTGTGTGTGTGTGTGTGTGTGTGTGTGTGTGTGTGTATGTGTGCGTGCAGTAGCGAGTTCAGACCAAAGAGTAGCGACGAAATGAGATGAATCCTCCAGCTACTTGCAACGCTCCGGTCTGCAACGCTCTGAAAGTTGCCAGTTCACACCAATGCAACAAGACGGTGCATCATCTTGATAGCACAATGACTCTTTGTACTTCTGTCTACACTCTTAGAAGTCCAACAACAGCCTCACCAAATACAAGTATCTCAGTAACTGTGTTGGTCCTGTTTTTATGTTACTCAATTAAATTGTAGGCCTATATCAACTATAAAAGCCAAATTACATGTCTAGTTATTGGTCTTTTTCTTACTCTCATCATAATCTTCATCAAATCACCAAATCTAATATTTCAAGATTTATTGGGCCAACATATAGTTTACAAAAAGAGGTGTATCCTAATGTAGCCTAATTAATCTGATATTTCTCAATTGTGAGTATGGTATTAGCATAGACTGCATAAACTAGGCCTATACAAATTATGGGCATTGATAACCCATAACCACACAAAACATAGTTATAATTTAGACATAAACTAGCCAATAAAATCCTAAAAGTAGAAAATGAAATAAATGAAAATACAGATAATGACAAAGCCACAAAATTAATCTAATCCTGCCCAGCAACATGACGTATTAGTGCAGCCGGAAAAGAAAAAAAAAAAACTTTCTTCACGCCACAGAGACAAAGACAAAGGAGACAACGATGGAGGCTGCATCGCCTGGTATGCCGTCAGACACTTCGGTAGGTATCCATTACCAGTTGATCTTAATGTAATTTTTCATGTAATGAAAAATATGTCAACGTTATGAAATATGGAATATATGAGGATTTTGGCAGAAGGTAATGCTAAATTTAGCTAGCTAACGTTAGCTAGAGAGCCAATGCTAATGCGACCATTCTTGTTAAGTTAGAATGTTTTTTCTTGGTAACTTAACTGTTAGCTATTTTATTGACCTATCAAGTCAATCTGATCATATTTAATTGAGTGTTTATTCAAAGTGTTGTTAATGTTAGTTGTTGGCTGGATTATCCATTCCGCGCAAATCTCATATTCAAGTAAATTAACATTTATGCAGGGTTAAATTCCAGATTAGCTTTCTAGCGGTAGGGGCAGGAAAACGGCCATCTTTAGCGTTTCGGGCTTTCCTGATAGAGTTGTATTGAGGATTCTTAAGGTCGCGTGTCTCATCTATAAAACACATCTGGTGTAACTTACTATGTGGGTTAGTTGCTGACAGTTAACTGGCTGGCTGTTGTTCCAAATGTCTCAAGCTAGCTAATTATTAACGTTACCTTGGCTAAATATAGTAACTTAAAGTAATGTTAACTAATATTCCTGCAGGCTTTAACCTTAAGGTGAAACAGCCACACCCCGTGGCAGCCAAGTGTCGCTGTAGTTTTTGCTTAAGTCACAATCCAGCCTGAACTCAGAGCTTTCCGTAAAGCAGTATCTCTGGCCGTATATGTGTATGACGTCAGTGACTTTTTAAAGGGCTTTTTAGAACAAAAAAGCCACTTTAAAAAAGTCTAACACCCAGCAGTGTGTATTTTCTTAGCCTCCTCTTTCGAATGCAACATTCAAATTACTAGACAAAAAATTATATCCTGAGAAAAGTAGATTTTGAGGGGTATAGCGTGTCATAGAGTGTCATTCATTCTGCACTGGCCTGAGAGCGCCCCCTATATGGAACTCTGGTGGAACTGCAACCAGTTCAGAAGCCGGAAGTAACGAGAGAGTGGAACTTCTTCCCTTATTAGAAATTCTTTGCTGTAACATTAAGTAACGTTACTTAAGTTAGCACCACTTAAGTTAGCAGACACATTCCATATCCATCATTGAAACTTTAACATTTCTATTCAAACATAAGGAAATGCAGGACCTGTTTCTACAGAATAAGAAGAGCACTGATGACAAGATGCGTGATTACTGCGATGGCTCTCAGTTCTCCTCACACCTGTTGTTTAATATGTACCCTGCTAACTTTATTTTGATGACTTCGAAACAACAAATCCTTTGGGTTCCAATACAAAAATACATAAGCTAGGAGCTGTGTATTTTACCTTGAAGAATTTCCCACCAGAGTGTAATTCCTCACTTGCGAATATTCACCTGTGTCTTCTGTTCAACTCAATTGACAAAGAGGTATATGGATTTGACAAGATTTTGCAACCACTTCTGGATAACCTAAGATTTCTTGGAAATTCTGGTCTAACAGTGGAGTTAAGAGGTAAAAGCCATCAACTGTACGGCACAGTTTGCCTGTTAACAGCAGATAATTTGGCCATGCATTCACTTTGTGGATACCTTGAAAGTTTTTCTGCAAACAAATTCTGTCAGTTTTGCATGATTGACAAAAAAAATGCACAGTTTAGATATGATGAGGATGAAGTTGAGTTGCGTACCAAAGACAATTATCAGAACCATGTCAGCCTAAATGAACCAAGCACACCAGGTGTGAAAGAGGACTCCTGCTTGAATAAGCTTCAGTATTTTCATGTAACAGAGAACATAAGTGTTGATATCATGCATGATATACTTGAAGGAGTAGCCCCTTTAGAGGTAAAATTAATGCTGCGCTATTTTATTTATGAGGAGAAGCTGATGACTTTGCAACAGCTGAATGACCGAATTTCAAGTTTGCAGTATGGATATGGAAATGTAAAAAACAAACCAAGTGTTATAATGAACTTGAGGTCCAGTGAGAATGCAGTTAAACAGACAGCATCTCAAATGTGGTGCCTTTTACTGGTCTTGCCCTTTTTATTAGGAGATTTGTAGACAGAAAAAGTCAACATTGGTGTTTATTTATTCTACTTAGGGAAATATGCAGCATCATCTTTGCATCAGTTGTTACAAATGGGCTCGCTGTATACCTAAAAGAGCTGACAAAAGAGCACCATACTCTCTTCACACTACTTTATGACAAAAATCTCATTCCAAAACATCATTTTATGATACATTATCCGAGGATGATGATTTTGTTTGGACCTCTGTCTAAACTTTGGTGCATGCGATTTGAAGCCAAGCACAATCCATTTAAAAGACTAGCACATGCAGTTTGTAACTTTAAAAATGTGTCAAAGACATTGGCTTTCAAACATCAGGTTCAACAGATGTATCACTATAAGCATTGTGATAATATATCTAAGAAAATAGATGTGACCAATGCCTATCTTGTTAGTGTAGGGTCACTGAAAAAAGCTGATGTTTTGTTAGAAAATTTAAGGTTAACCCTTGAAACTGACCTTTCTTTGACCAGTACCATATTTGTTTCTCACTGTGTTGATGTGTATGGCCAGGCTTATAGAACTGGTTCTATACTGCCACTGAGAACAGACCATAGAGAAGAACGTTTGTTCAGTGAAGTCATTCATATCTTGCCCCAGGCAGTAAATGAGTCGATTCTTATGTTTGTGAGGATCCTAAAAGTCAAGTACTTTGATGACCATTTTTATGCCTATGCAGTGCAAAGAACAAAAGAATATGAACTGATTACACTGGCTGAAACTTCAGATTTTCGGCCTTTAGATATGACAAGCTTTGACACCAGTGAGCTGTATTTGAACCCAAGGTACAAAATTAAGTGCATTGTTTTTATGGTTGTAGACGTTTTAACAATCCAAAGTATTCCCAAAACAGAGAGGCACAAGCTATTTTGTGATATGGATGAGAGTCCCTAAAACAAAAATTGTCTTCACATATGAATTTAGTAATTCAAATGATAGATGATTGATTTAATGTATTACCGATTACAGAAACAGATTTAATTACATGATTTTTTTAAATGTGAAATCTAAAATGCAGTCTGTAATAAACTTACATGAACAAATGTAAATTGTCTACACAAAATGTTTTTAATTCATAAATGTGTAATTCCACATTAATCCATCAAAACACAAGTAAACACATCTTTGTGTAAAAATAACACATCTGTGTGTTGACCTATTTGACACAATAGATGTGTTAAAGAAACGGACACATGAGTTGTGTCAAATCTGACACGTGTTGTCCCTGAGCTGATTCAGCACGTGTTAAAATTTAACACGTGTTGTTTTTAACACATCTGTTCTAAGAGTGTAACTTCCGACTTTTTGGCTATTTTGTAGCTGGATATATATTATTTGTTGCGTCTAAATATGAATGGATATACGGTTAGTGATAATAAGATGCTTGATACAGTTGGCAGAATCTTTGATTCTCTGCTTTGTTTTAATGCTGCTTGGCTCTCTTCAGTAGCTAACTCTACCTCGCTCGTCCACATACCGTTAACGTGCATGTTGGCACTTGTTGAGCCTCTAACACTGCCATTTTGACCAGCTGACAGTTTTTAGGGTAGCTTCAGCACCCCTGAAATAGGCCTAACGACGTCCCTGCTGATGAGTATGTGGGCTGTTTAGTTACTCTCAAAGAAATCTGATTAAAGGGTGGTATTTTTAAAGCTGGACCCTGTTTCCTTATTCATTCGTGTCCAAGTGACTGACGTGAACAAAAATCTTTGAAACTGGTCCAGTACTGAGTGACAACGCTGTAACCAGCAGCCGTGAACCAGGCTGTAATGTAACCCTACAGGACAAATGTTCAGCGTCAGTCAGCGTCCACTAAAGGTTCTGTTTTTGCCGCTGACAGACTCAGATTATTATTCTAAGTGTCTGACAACATTATGGAAAGGTTCCCTACAGAGATAGACCTTTATGTTAAAGAGTAAGATCCTTTTAGTTTAACATGAAACCATGAAATCACCATCACCAAACTACACCAGACTCCATGTAAATAATCAGTACTTTTATCAGAAACAAAATAAAACCAAAACCAAAAGCTTGGTTCGTGTTTCCACTGTTCCAACAATCACCACTCTGGTTTGGTTGAAATGAACCCTTAATTCACCCATTTACATGTGATCATATGCTGGCTCTATACACGCTAAAAGAACTGATTATTTACATGGAGTCTGGTGGAGTTTGGTGGCGGTGATTTGGGGGCTTTTCCAGGCTTTACTCAGTGCAAAACAAAGTGTAAACAAGCCAAACATCACAGGAGAATCGCGCTGAAACCATGCAGGAACTCATAGTGCACCTTTAATTATACTCAAAGGTATGTATGATATGTATATCAGTATCATCAGTGGTGTAGGGAGTGCATGAGTGTAAGTGAATGTGTGAAGAATAAAATAAACAAAAGAGTCAATCAAGCAAATGGTAACCAGGTGTAGACTACCACACCTCTGCCTGCCTCCTACCCAGCTCAAATGAGTGGGAGGGGTCACCACAATTGTCAAACTAATGAATATAACAAATAATACGAAAAAAAAACATCAACATCAATGCATTGATTGAACTTCCAAAAGGAGAATAAGTAGAGTAAATCTAGTCATCTCTAAAGGGTTTACAGTTCCAGTGTGCAAAGTTACATCTCAAACTCAATGTGTTAAAATGTATTAAACTGTTGGCAGAGTATTTCAACTTGTATGTGAAACACATGAAAACAATCCATCTTTCTAACAGCTTACCTTCTCCTGGTTGAAGCGCAGACAGAGAAGCACAGACTAGACGAAGAGAGATGTTCCTTTTTATAAGATAAATCAGTGCAACTGCACTTTGGCTTTGTTTATCCTCATGTCTCAAACTCGTATTTGCTCGGCCCCCACATACGTTCTGTGTTATCATGTTTTATTGTAACTCACGCCAAACTGAGGCTGCAGCGGATAAACACACAAGCCATGAACCGTTTGACCAACTTACTGTAACCCTACAGGACAAATGTTCAGCGTCAGCTTTCCTCTATTTGAAGGCCGCCCGGATTTCAACCTTTTGTAAATGCACACAGCTTGACGACTTCCTGGAAAACGGTTTTCTTAGTACGCAGGCTACTGTACAATGTTCACAGTAAATAATAAGACTCCACATACATTGAATGTTACAAGTTCACAGCAGCATCAGGACTGAATCCCGCAAAATGTGTGTGTGTCTGTGTGTGTGTGTAAGTATGTGTGTGTGTGTGTGTGTGTGTGTGTGTGTGTGTGTGTGTGTGTGTGTGTGTGTGTGTGTGTGTGTGTGTGTGTGTGTGTGTGTGTGTGTGTGTGTGTGTGTGTGTGTGTGTGTGTGTGTGTGTGTGTGTGTGTGTGTGTGTGTGTGTGTGTGTGTGTGTGTGTGTGTGTGTGTGTGTGTCAGTGTGTGTGTCTATGTCTGTGTCTCTCTCTCTCTGTCTGTGTGTGTCTCTGTCTGTGTGTGTGTGTGTGTGTGTGTGTGTGTGTCTGTGTGTGTGTGTGTGTGTGTGTGTGTGTGTGTGTGTGTGTGTGTGTGTGTGTCTCTGTCTGTGTGTGTGTGTGTGTGTGTGTGTGTGTGTGTGTGTGTGTGTGTGTGTGTGTGTGTGTGTGTGTGTGTATGTGTGTGTGTGTTTGTGTGTGTGTCTGTGTGTGTCTCTGTGTGTGTCTCTGTGTGTGTGTGTGTGTGTGTGTGTGTGTGTGTGTGTGTGTGTGTGTGTGTGTGTGTGTGTGTGTGTGTGTGTGTGTGTGTGTGTGTGTGTGTGTGTGTGTGTGTGTGTGTGTGTCTGTGTGTGTGTGTGTGTGTGTGTGTGTGTGTGTGTGTGTGTGTGTGTGTGTGTGTGTGTGTGTGTGTGTCTCTGTGTGTGTCTCTCTCTGTCTGTGTGTGTGTGTATGTCTGTGTGTGTGTGTGTGTGTGTGTGTGTGTGTGTGTGTGTCTTTGTGTGTGTCTCTCTCTGTCTGTGTGTGTGTGTCTCTGTGTGTGTGTGTGTGTGTGTGTGTGTGTGTGTGTGTGTGTGTCTGTCTGTGTGTGTGTGTGTGTGTGTGTGTGTGTGTGTGTGTGTGTGTGTGTGTGTGTGTGTGTCTGTGTGTGTGTCTCTCTCTGTGTGTGTGTGTGTGTGTGTGTGTGTGTGTGTCGCTGTTCACAGCTGTGTATAAACAGAAAAATCTGCCATCTGCTCATAAATCTGCCCCCGAACGCACCACGGAGACGCCGAGCGGGTGGGGGGTGGAAACAGATTTATAAGTAGAGGAGAACAAATCTAATGTAACTGGTGTTTAAGTGGGATTTGTTGCTGTAACTGAACACACGATTAAAAACATCAATCTGCATCTGGAATCCAACGCAGCCAATAAGAGAGCAGAGAAATATGATCAGAGGGTTAATCTGTTCCCCCGCTGTAATACTTCCCTCATGCACTTATATACAATAACTCAATAATAATCTGGATATGGAAGACTCAGACTGGTGCAGACAGGAGACTCACACACGCTGTAAAAGTCACAGATTGGGATTTATTGTACAAGTGCCGTACTAAAAACAACCCGAAATAAAACAAAATGACTACAAAATGACAACAAACTAACAAATTGTCTGCAAAGTGACGTTATATGACTACATAAATGCAAAACAATCCTCAAAGAGATGCTAAATGACTGAAAATAAAGACACAAAACTTCCATAAACCTGCTGCATATGATTCAAAACAAGTACAATAAGATGCAATGATTTAAAAAAAAACTCATGTTGTCCTCGGGTCAAATTTGACCCAGTTTCAAAAAGCTTCTATATCAGAAATTTGGTTTTCTTTCAACCCCAAATTGTTAAAAAAAATAATAATAAATAATGTGGATGGTTCCCTACAACGCTCTTCACAAGTCAAATAAATGATCAGTTCACTACTTTCATTGAATTTGTGTGTTTTATTCAATTTAATAGCATTTGGAGAATTTTTGTTTATAAAAGAACGTTGAAAAAATGGCAAAAATGTCGGAAAAAGATTCAAAAACGTGGGGGAAAAAAACAACAAAAACGTCAAAAAGCGCAGAAAGAATCGACAAAAGCTTTGAAAATAGTAATAATGATTGGAAAAGAGTGACAAAAACGTCTGGAAAAGCTTCAAAAACATCAGGAAAAGCAACAAAAGTTTGGAAAAAGATGACCAAAACATCAAGAAAAAAATGTTTTATTTTGAAATTTTGACCCAGAAAAACAGAAAGTTTCCTGGTCGACAGGAAGACAACACCAGGGTTAACCCTGCTGTTGTGTGTCTGTCTGTTTTTCCCATTTCTTTTTTTCAAATGCTATAAAATTAAATAAAACAAATCCAATGAAAGTAGTGGACTGATTATTTATTCTACTTGTGCAGAGCGTTGAATGGAACCATCCACATTACTTTCTTTGACAATTTGGTTGAAAGAAACGGTGATTATAGATACTTTACTGCAATATAAGTACTAACATACACTTACTTAACAATACTCCACTACAGGTTAAAGTTCTGCGTTCAAAACCTCGCTGCAGTACGAGTGTGGAAAGGTAAACCCAGTAGAATTTCTCGGGGGCTTAATTTGAACGTACAGACGTTCACCTCTTTACACTTTGTGACTCCAAATGAACTCAGGATGCAGCCGGAGATTTAAAACCCAACATTTTGGGGTTCCACAGGGACAATGTAATCCTGTTAACCATCTCCGGCTCCTTCACACAGAAACATCAAATCCTCTCCGACTCAGTACGGTCGCCAGGAGCAGGTTTATGAGCTTCTATGAAACAATAACAGCCTACTTCTGGACACTTTTAATCTCTTATTTCCGGGACGATGGGTACATGAAACGTGTCAGTTAATGCCTTTCTAATTACATTTCCTCTCAGTTCAAACAGAAACAGACTAAGCGATGTCTTAAAGGGATAAAATGCTGCACAAAGACGAGCTTAACGCCCGACTGAGCTATTATGTTCATAGTTTTTATCTTAATGAGCAGCAAAGACAAAGAGAAAGTTGTTGTTGTGGTTACTTCCTCCAGGACGTTATCGGGCCAGATGGGACATGGACACAAAACCAGTGTTGGAAAGTACATTTACCTAAGTTCTGTACTTAAAGAGACATTTTTGTCCTGGAGTGAAGGACACAGGACGTGACGACGCCTAAAGGTGCAAACTAAACTTCAAAAGAGATGTTCTGATTTGTTCACTAAGATTTGATCGTGTTAAAACTCCAGCAATGTCTTCCGAGTGTCAGGGTGTAAAATGTGATCTGAGAACATCATGAATAACTAATGATGTCAAACAGAGTTGAAGTTTTGGGGATGCTTCTGTCAGATTCATGCTGAGACGAGGGGAAGTGCAGCTTTGAAGTGTGGACCCACGAGGCTGAAGCTTCCACACGCAGACGAGATGAGGCCGTCGTGCAGACGTGAGCTGAATCCATAGAAATAAAATGGATAGAAAGGCCATTTCCTTTAACCCTCATGTTGTCCTCAGGTCAAATTTGACCCGTTCTCAAAACTTTTATATCAGAAATATGGGGTTCTTTTTAACCAAATTATTCAATTTTCTAGCATATGAAACAATTGAAATGGTTTCAAAACCTGAGTAAACTTTGACATCCACACGTCTGTGATTCTCCACCAACATATGTTCCTGTAATATTAGTCAAAATCATTCATCATTTCAAAATGAGGTATAATCTCCTATAAATGAGATTTATTGACCATGAATTCCATAAATATGTGCTAAACTAGGGGTAATAAGTTGGTGTTAGTGAAAAAAAGCATCGAAAACGTGGAAAGAAAGTGCCAAAAACGTCAGAAAATGTGTTAAACAAGGTAAACAAGTGTTATTTTTGACCCAGAAGGACAACAAGTGCATGGTCGACCAGAAGACAACACAAGGATTAAGCAGAATGGTCAGAGCGACAGCCATTTTTATGTGTACCGTTGCCATGGTAACGTATAAACTTCCGTATAAGCTGAGGTTTCGCAGTAACAGACAAACGTGCAGCGCAGTAGTAGCGTTATGAGTCAGAGAGCCAGCTGCTAAATGAGTAACATTTTACAACTTGATGCTTCATCCACACAAAGCACGTTGCTCTCGCCAGATGAGTACGTCGCATCCGCGGCGCTACCATTGGGCCCAGGCCTATAGTGAGTAGTGATTTTCATTCTAGCAGTTCATCCAATAAGCAGCCCGAGGAAAGCTTTGAGTGAAAGCTTCTCAGCCAATCAGCGGCTTCTACCCCACGTGTGGACTCTTAAGCCTGCCCACAGGCTGCATCGTCACCAGCAAGTGAGCCAATGAAATGAATGACTTTGGCACGCAAGATTTTCAAGCAGGCTCAATGAGACAGACACAGACTGTAGCTATTAGCTAAAATGAAACGTCGCAAAGTAAAGCAAAGCAGCTTGTTTTCATTTAAATTTAGCAAGAAACGCTCCGAGGAGCAGGAGGAAGAAACTCCTGCCAATGCCATTTTAAGTAACGCGGTTACAAGCGACAAGTTACCATCCTGCTCGGCTGCCCTCTCCCCATCAAGTCCTCCCGTAGCCACCCCCTCACACCAGCAAGGCAAGTAGGCTAACAGTTAGGCTAACATTAACGTTAAATAATATTGGCAGTAGGCAGAGGTAACTTATGATAGCGTTTTATGTGTTATAGGAGGAGACAGGGTTCAGCAGCCTAACACAAACGCCGTTCCTCAAGAAGACCTGTCACAACCTCCGCTAGACCTGTCATCAATAGATGAGATTCCCAGCCACACGCATATCGGGGAAAGCCATATTATTAACAACGATGCCAGCGACAAGTCCTTAATTGAAAGACATAGACAGTACATCATGATGGTTATAGATCTCGTCCTGTTCTGTGCAAAACAAGAAATCCCATTGCGTGGGCATCGGGAAAACCCAGATGCGTTAAACAAGGGTAACTTTTTGGAACTACTTGACCTGGTTTCCAAATATGACCCAGGAATAAAATGGCGTCTGGATAAATTACCCAAGAACGGTAAACTACTGCACCACACTATACAAAATGAGATACTGAAATCGCAGCATCACTCCTTGTCAAAACAATAGCAGATTTGCATGATGAGCTGGACACATATTATGCGATTTTAGTAGATGAGTGCAAAGACTTGTCAAAAAGAGAGCTAGTGGCAGTATGTGTCAGATACCTGCACAACGGCACATTGAAAGAACGGGCTGTGGGATTTGTGGAAACGGACAACATGACTGCAGAGGCAATATCGGCTAAGATTTTGGAAGTGCTGGAGCCATTGCAGCTGGACCCGGGGCTGTGCGTCGGATTTGGGTTTGACGGCGCATCAGTCATGTCGGGGAACAGAAGAGGGGTACATGTGATACTAAAGAAGACATTTCCCCACGCTTTATATGTGCATTGTAACTCACATAGACTTAACCTTGTCCTGTGCACAGCAGCTAAAGTGTCTCCTGGCATTTCAAAGTTTTTCGATATTATAAACAGCTTGCACAACTTTATGACTGGTGTGCGCAGACATGCCAAATTTCTGGAAATTCAAAAGCAGATGCGACCAGGGAAAAAAACACTGGAGCTGGAGAGATCCCGTGATGTGAGGTGGAGCTAATGGTCAAATGCAGTCAGTAAGGTGTTGACGCTACTGGGACCTATTTTGCAGACCCTCGCCACATGCTCCGAAAGTTCTGGCCAAACAAAACTTGAAGCTGACTCCCTACTGCACCAAATGCAAACGAAAAAGTTTTAGTTTCTGCTTGTCACATTCAACCAGTTATTTGAAGTCTGCAACTACGCCACTAAGGGCTTGCAATCTTCCACACTATCAGTTACAGATTGTATTGATCTGATTGAAGGGCTCAAGGACAGCTACACACAATTCAGGAATGAAAATTATGCATTTGATAAAGTAATGGCACTTACAGATGAGCTAATGAATAAAAATGAGATTGTGCGCTGGGATATCAGTGGATCACGCAAGAGGAAGTTGCCGGCCAGGTTAGACAATACGCATGTTGATTCTACTCTGGGCAAATCATCACCTGTACAGCAAAACTTGGACCTACAGAAATTATGGAATGACATACTGGACAAGCAGATGATGGAGCTGAACACTCGTTTCAAACCCGAAACATACGGCTTTATGAGAGCCGCTGCTGCCTGCTTGCCACGGTCAGACACCTTTGGTGACAAGGCTCTCATCATCATCGCACTTTTCCATTCCCGTGGAAGACGCAGAGCACACTGTGTTTGTGCAGCAGCTTAAAAGAAAGGCAAAGGCCAACAAATGAGAAAAAAGAAACACTCGTAGAAGTGCTCGACGCATGCCCCCGGGATATTTTCCCCAACATGAACAGCCTCCTGCGGGCCCTCATCACATTGCCCATGACGACATGTACTGTGGAGAGACTCTTTTCAGCTGTCAATCGGATAAAAACAGGCACCAGGGCAACAATGTTGACAGATAGACTGAACTCGCTGTCCCTGCTTTCATTTGAAAGGGAATTGACTGATTCACTGGAATATCAAGACATTTTTGCTGTGTTCAGCACGAAACCCCGCCGTCTCCTGTTGTAACAAGCAGAGTCCCACAAACAAGTTTGAATTGAATTGTGTGCATGTGTGATAATTTATCAGAATCTTGGATTGTTATGCTGTTGTTTATATGGTTAGATATGTTATTCATTTAATTATTCTGAAGAAATAAGCTAGAGGAGAAATATTTTTTGATGGCTTTCCTGCTGTTTGTGTTTAGCAGCTGTGTCAGATTCAATGCTGCTGTTATTTCATGTCGATACAGTTCTTCTGTCATTCTGAATTTATAAGAAACATTTAAATAATTTTGGACAGTTCCCTGCCCGCTGTGCTGGGTAAATAAATGGAGAGAGAAACAGACCCTCCAAAGATATAATTCCGTTTCAGTCTTTTTGTGTATTGAACGTTCAAAAGAGAGACATGAAGTTAGGCTTACTGCCAAGGTGTATGTCTTTGTCCACTTCAGCACAGAGCTGAGGACAGCGACACAAGAACCACACAGGTGAGAGAAAACATAGATTACAATCCAAATATAAAAAGCATGATTGAATATATTATATTGCAGTAAGGCTCTCAGGCATTCTGTATTGCTTTCAACTATTTATTCTCGACTTTTCTAATTATATCTGAGTCAGCACACATGTAGCCTAGCATCATTTACTCTTCCCTGCTGTTTTGCATCTTTTGTTGGGGAATTAACCTCCTTTAATGTGCATATGACAATTATTCACCTCAATGATACATTAATTCATTTTAATTTATTTATAAAGACCCTGGACTGTAATATTTCAGATGTTTGAGCAAGATTTCTGCTCATGTTCAAAACTTTGTGCACATTCAAAATACAGTATCTGTGACAGTGAGTCGTGATATTTTGAGAAAAATAAAGTTATAATAGGGTATTACAAGAATAAAGTCACTATATTTCAGAAAGTAATCTACCTGCACCATAGCCTGCTGTGCATTACGTGATTGCTCTGTTGATACGGTAGATCTCAGACCTTCTGACAGACACAGAGCCCCGTTTGGGTCTCTGAATGAGACACATAGTTTAGCCACGGAAGTGGAAAACTGAAACTACTGCAGAAATACACAGAGCACAAACGTAACATATCTGCCACAGCATGGCCACAGCTGAGCGCGTCCGTAAACCTGAAGCTGTCCTGCATTTTACAGCAAGAGTGGACACTAAACGACGCACAGGTCTGCTTCAGAGCTCCGTGTGTCAAACTAAATCATTAGTATTGCCCTCCTAAACTTTGTGTTGATGGCATTAATGTATTAGACTGATTTGGCTATGATTCCTCCGAAAACTTCACCTTTCACAGCTTTCCTCACTTACAGACGTTTGCTAGGTGATAGCAACAAATACAGCGTGGTCGGACCCCGCACTTAGCTGCCCGTTCTATTCGCCTCGGAAAATAAACTGGACAAAGTTACATTCGGGGCTACACTCAAAACATTTGGGGCTGAAGCCCCAGCAAAATCAGCTCACGCCGCTCCTGGTGTCAACCGGGACATAAGCATTTAGCGTCCCGACAGGCTTTTGTCGGGACTCGGGACACGCAATTCAAAATCGGGACTGTCCCGGTCAAACCGGGACGTCTGGTTACCCTAGTTAGCGGTCCTCTGACCCACTGCTGCTGGGTCTAAAGTTAGCGAGCCGCTGACCTACTGCCTCCGGGTCTAACGTTAGCGATCCGCTGACCCACTGCCGCTGTGTCTAACGTTAGTGGTAGAGCTGTAATCGTGCCTTAAAAGTTCGGCCCGAAAAGGTCCGAGCCCGACAGAATTCGGCCCGAGCCCGACAAGTACATATTGATTGACGGCTTTTTAAAAGCCCAAACCCATTTACAGCCCGACTGTATAAAAGGCTGTCTATGAGCACTGATTAGAGTAGCTACATGTCGGAGAATAGCGCGGACATGTGGTTCACACCGCGAGTAGGCACACACACCACTCGGCAGAAAGGGGAAAGAAAGACACTGCGCCGCACGCACACAGCTCTTTTGTCTTTTGTCAAGAATGAGTCATTTATACAGTTTCTAACATAATTTATTCATGACTAACGTAGGCTATAGGCCACTTGGAAGTTGGAACAAAGAAATAAAATAAGTCCTCCAGAGGCCAGCCTCTGTTTCACCTCCTCAGCATCCATTTACACGCTAATCGAAACGCATCACCTGACCGCTCATTTACCACGCAACCTGGAGCACAAGCCCGAGCCCGGCCCGAGCCTGTGTAAAAATGATAGAAATTAAGACCGAACCCCACCAAACCCGTCGGGTCCCGTCGGGTCCCGTCGGGTCCCGTCGGGTTCGGGCAGAGATCTGCAGCCGGTGGGTCTAACGTTAGCGGCCCGCTGACCCACTGCTG
The DNA here is from genome assembly GCF_031162955.1 of Sander vitreus. Classification (NCBI taxonomy): domain Eukaryota; kingdom Metazoa; phylum Chordata; class Actinopteri; order Perciformes; family Percidae; genus Sander; species Sander vitreus. The sequence continues at coordinate 1,469,748 of NC_135869.1, read as the reverse complement.
CTAGAGGTCCGCTGACCTACTGCCGCTGGGTCTAATGTTAGAGGTCCGCTGACCCACTGCTACTGGGTCTAACTTGAGCGATTATGGACCATTTTATATGAAACCAGCCTCTGGAGACTCAAACCAGCTGAGTCGCAGCAACACCATCAGCTGTTTTGAGTCGAGCTGAGACGGGCCGGTTCGGACCGCTGTAACTTTTCCCTGCAACGTTCTTAAACGGTTTTGTCTCGTCGCGAAAATCTCTGGTCTGAACCGGGCTTTGAGAAGCACAGAGATGTTCTGATTGTTCAGAGTGAGATTTGCAGCTATGAAAAGGGAAAACCAAGACTTTTATTTTCTTGTAATATCGTTTGTGCATGTATTTAATTATGCAGATGAGGGACTGGAGGCAGCATGCGATGAAAAGTAAACGGTGACTCCATCAACGGAGGGTTCAGAAACGAAGGTTAACATCTGCATAGAAGCAGCTGCGGACGGAGGATCAGAGTCAAATGAAATTAGACCCCAGTGGTTATTGTCTCATTTCTCACGATCATTAAGGTTAATGACACTCAATCTGCATAATACATGAGAGATTCCCTGGCAGCACATATCTCCGTGGAGGTTAACGGTTTCAATTATCTGACTCATTATCAGCGATGATTAACAAGAGGGGGAAGCGCTTGGATGGCTGTGAAAAACAGTCGCTGTGAATTAAAGAAGTTTAACAGCTGGAGATCTTTTACTGTGTCACATTCTCGCCAGGGTTTTAATTAAACTTCTGTCCATGAGAGGGCAGCAGAACGAGGACATGATCATACATTATTTAATGTGACTGAAGTACTTTTTATTCTTTATTTTGTTTCATCTTCCGTACAGAAGATTGGACACTGTCCTCCCCTAGAAAACCGCCCACATAGGTTGTTTGTTCAAGCAGCGATTATGATTTACATTAACGTTTATAGTAGTCTGGATCAGCGGCGGTACATGGGTTAGGGTAAAGGGCTGGCTACATTGGATTGCTTGGCTGCTACGGAAACCAAAACATGTTCAATTTGGAACCCATGATCAGATTTGAAACCAAATCCTCCAAACGATTCCAATAAAGAAATGATTCCACTGGAATCTTAATTTTTGAAACGATTCCAAGTAGGAATCGGTTCTCGATGCCCAATCCTAGTCCTTCCGCTCTCCGTGTGTTGCCGTTCTCAAACTCCGTTCTCCTCAGGAAACACCAACAACCTTTGGGCTAGCGAGCTACACGCTGAAATTGTCAAGTTTTGAAGAACATTTGGATACCGCAACAAGGCAGACCTGCTTAGTTCTTTCAGGGAATGACTGTAAAGATTTACAAAGAATATGTTTAGGGCATTTCCTCTCTAACTGGGACATTTTGGGGCTGTTCGGTGGGATTGCTGTGGACGAAGTACACATGGAGATACACTGGTAAGAGATAATGAGGTTTAACCATATATCCAGATAATTTAAATATACTGAACAAAATTATAAACTCAACACTTTTGTTTTTGCCCCCATTTTTCATGAGCTGAACTCAAAGATCTAAGACTTTTTCTGTGTACACAAAAGGCCTATTTCTCTCAAATATCGTTCACAAGTCAAAATCTGTGTCAGTGAGCACTTCTCCTTTGCCGAGATAATCCATCCACCTCACAAGTGTGGCATATCAAGATGCTGATTAGACAGCAGGATTATCACACAGGTGTGCCTTAGGCTGGCCACAATAAAAGGCCACTCTAAAAATGTTTTGTTCAGTTTAGCTCACGTTACTGTATTGTGTCAACAGTTAACTTCAAATTAATGTTGTATGAGGAGTTTTCTTTTGAGGGGTGCAAATGTTCCACCAAAACAAGTCCCTTCCCGAGACTATTTAGCAGAGCCGCTGTCGATAAGAATGCATCTGTGCAGGAGCCAGACTTTGACCTGTGACATTTGGAACCTACGGCCCCGACCGCTGCTCTGAAATATCAGTAGCTAACTGTGTTTTGATAAATCTGTGACGCTGAAGTAGCAGACGGATTTGGGGGCGGTAATTAGTCGTGGGCGAACGAAACAAACCGTTAAAAATGAAAAACATCTTCTGTTTAAAACCAAATCTACATATTTTATCGTCCTACATGTCCACAATTTTTTTAGTTCACCGCAGCTGTCATCAACCCACTCTCAGCAAACACAGTTTCTCTTAACATTGAAAACAAAAAAAATACCTCTCCAAATCTGCATGTAAAAAACAAAGAGCTCAAATATTTTGAAAACCATACCAGTGATTCGTTTATCTCCAAAAACAAACATCCAGCACTTTTCAGGCTCGGTTTGATTTGGTCCGACTCCACTGTCAGATGGTGCAAAAAAAATTGCTCCATCTGGGTTTCACTAACAAAAAAAAGCAAACGCAGCAGCAGCGGTTATTTATTTTATTTTCTTCCAATTTGAAGTGGCCCGAAGGGTTTTATATCATGTTACACTCGAGAGATGGAGAGAGGAGAGAGATGGTGGATTTAAAACGCAAAAAAGCAGGGTTACATTGTCCGCTTGGCATGCATGGATGGGTAGAGAGAGTGCGTGGGTGGATACGATGCGGAGAAGAGGAGGAGGAAGAGGAAGGATGGAGAGTGGAGGGTTTTTTTAACGAGGAGTTCCTTTACTCCAGGGACACCTATCTGTCTGACTGCAGGGGGAGGAGGAGGAGGAGGAGGTGGAACAAAAGGAAAAAAAGCAAGAGGGTAAAAGGAGGGATGGAGGTCCAAAGATGATCTACACCCTTTCCTGGAAGGGAGGAGTGAAATAAAAGCGCTGTGATACATATGTGTGTGTGTGTGTGTGTGTGTGTGTGTTTGTGTTGGATGCACACGTGTGTTATTAGGCGTCATTAACCGCAAATTATACAGGCAGGAAGAGAAAGACAGATGCTGCTGTTGGCACATTATTGGGAGGGGGGGAGGAAAAATGGAGAGAGAGGAGAGAGAGTGTGGGAGAGTTAATCTAATACATGTGTAGTGTGATTAAAGGAAGAGCTTCACCGCTGTTGACATTTTAGATGAATGTGACGCTCAGCGAAAAGGATATTAAAGAGAAACAGGCAGAAGAAACGGAAGAGAAAGGGTTAAAGTCCAACTCTATCAGAGGGAGATCTCCCCTCTCTGTCTCTCTCTCTCTCCCCTTCTCCCTCTCTTGGCTGGTTGCTGCCTCTCTCTCTCTCTCTCCTCCCCGCTCTCTCTCACACTCTCTTTCTCTCTCTTTCTCCTCTCCCTCTCCCCTTTCCTTCGCCCCTCTGCTCACTGCCTCTCTCTCCCTCTCTATCTCCTCCCTCCCCCCTCTGCTCGCTGCCTCTCTCTCTCTCTCCTCCCCCCCCTCTCTCTCTCTCTTTCCTCTCCCTATCCCCTCTGCTCGCTGCCTCCCCCTCTCTCTCTCTCCTCTCTCTCTCTCTCTCTCTCTCTCTCTCTCTCTCTCCTCTCCCTCTCCCCTCTGCTTGCTGCCTCTCTCTCTCTCCCTCTCTCCTCCCCCTCTCCCTCTCTCGGCTGCTCGCTGCCTCTCTCTCCACCTGTTAGTGCGAACCCTCTCATCCACCTGTTTCTGTTTGTGTAGGAATTTCCTCCACTCACACAATCAAAGGTAAGAGACATTCTTATTCTCTCGTGTGATCTTTCTGCTCGTCTTTTCCTTGTTTTTAGTCACTTCTCAAAAGGCTTTTGCATGTTTTTTTAATCGTCTCTGCCTCCTTTCTATCGCTGCTGTCGCCTGTTTCGCTGCTCAACTCATACTCTGCACAGTTTCTGCGTCTTTTTATCCCTTTCTATACTCCTGCTGCACTACATTTCAGACCAAAGTCACGTCTTATACAGTCTGCAAGTGAAATTAATTTCATTTACGTCCAAAACGTATGAAAACAAACACACAAACCAAACATAAAACACACTTTCAATTATTCTGCTCTGGTTTATTGGCATTTCTTTAAACCAATCCCAATCGTTTTGGGCGATGCTAAATATTAAATTGCGTGTTGGGCTGCAAGTCCTGCTGGTTTTCATAATGCTTTGTTTTGGAAGGTTTGGCTGACTGACCAAAAATCGCCACATACATACAAAAACGCAAAATAATGTTTTCTTCCAATATCTTTGTCCCCTATTTGTTGACGTTTTTGTCAACGTTTATGGCACTATTTCCGAAGTTTTGTCACTTATTCCAACGTTTCTGGCGCTTTCTCCCGGTGTTTAACATTTTGACGCTTATTTCGATGTCGCATATTTTGGAGATGAAATATTTTTTTTTAAACGGGTCAAATTTGTATTGTCCTCAGGTCCAATTTGACCCATTTTCAATGTTTTTTTTTATATCAGAAATATGCGTTTCTTTCATCCAAATTGCCCAAAAATAACTTGGATGCATATGTGAGTTATATGGAAGCCATACAACGTTGTTAAATTAATGAATTACTTCCATTGAATTTTTGGTGTTTTATTCCATTTTATAGTGTTTCAAAACAAATGTGTAAAGGGTTTTTAAAACAATGTCCTGACTAAACTTTAACATATACCAGTCTGGGATTGTCCACTCAACGTCCTCTGACTTCAACTATTAGTCAAAATAATTCATAATTTCTGCTTTTTTTAAACTCAACAATTAGGTACAAAGTCATTTAAATGAGGTTTGTTTACCATGAATAAAAAAAAGTGATGAAAAAAGTGACAAAAATGTTTAAAACCAGCGTCAATAGCATACCAAAACGTTGGAAAAAGCACAAAATAAAAATAATTTTAAATTTTGTCCCCAGAAGGACAACAAGTGGTCGACGGGACATTTGTGCATGTTATGGTTGTGTATGTTTCTGTGTCCTGTTTTATTTTGGTAGTCTGGTTTTCTGTCTTGTTTTACTTCCTGTCTTTTGGTTTTCCAGTCTTTGGGATTCTCTGATGTCTTTCACCTGTTCCCCAGCCCTTGTGTCACCTGCCCCTTGTTAACCCCTTGTTGTGTATTTGGTCTCTGTGTGTCCTTTGTCTGTTGTCAGGTCATTGAACTGTGTAGGGTGTTTGTGGAGTCTACCCCGTTGTTCTCTGTGTTTCTGTTTTTGGCTTTTGTGTGTTAGTCCACCTGTGTTTGCCTCGGTATTCCTGTTCCCTGCTATTCCTGTTTTTGGGATTCTGCCTGTTCCTGTTCCTGTTTTTGTATTTTGCCTGCTGTTCCAGGACTCCTTTTATTGGCATGGACTTTGTTATTAAATCCTCAAGCTCAACACTACCTGTCTGTCTCTGCATTCGGGTCCACAATTCTCTGAACCTTATGACAGTGCAGAAATTTTCTCCTGCCATTTGTCGTTTGCAGTTTGTTGTTGTTCATTGATTCGTGAACATTGTTAGGTTTCCTCAGAAGAAGCCTTGAACTCTCCCTCGCTCTGCGTCTGCTAATGTGACCTCCTGAAAGCAGCCAGCGCCGTGGGTATGAATCATTAATGTGGTCTTCTGGGTGGCTGCAAGTTTCCAATTCTCAGGGAAACAGAGACAAGTTTGGCAGGAGAAGTGAATAACATTGTGTGCTAATTTTCTCTCCTGTGTGATGCAGCCTCATAGATACTGAGATCTTGAGGAAATAATGAAGTCTCCTATAATCACCATCTGTCCGAGGTGTTCCCAATGCATGCTGGGAGAAATTCCACGGAGAAAGAAGATGAATGAGTAATATCATCTTTATTCATGTGGTGCTTCTTCAAATCAACACGACTAAACGGAAACCTTAAAAACTAGAAATCATTCTTTTTGGAGAACAGCTCAAACATGAGATTTGGGCTTTAATCGAGGATGACTCGTACAAAATATGAAATCTGAAATATTTGTCACGTATTTTTTTGCTTTTTATTCACGTTTTTTTATCGCTTTTTTCCGACTTATTTTGTCGCTTTTTAAAAACTTTTTAAAAACGTTTTGACAACTTTTTTACAACAAGAGAAGGTAACGGTCGCTGTTTTCAACACGTGGTTAATGTGAAACGGTCCCAGTTTGGTTAGGGTTTAGACACCAAAACTACTGTTAAAAAGATGGAGGTTTGGGTTCAAATCAGATCTGACTTCACTTCCTGAAGGTCACCACGTGACGCAGAACGTGACGTAGCTCCGTTTATTCCCTAAAGTTAAAAAAAACAAACTCTCTGTTTCTTTTTCTTTTCAAATGGGACATGAAACCCAGTCACCTGTGTGAAAGTCCTGCGTTTGTTAGACACCCCCCCCCTATCAACCTGCCTCCTTACCAGGACATTTGGCGCTTTTATACTTCCTCACCTTACTTCCTGCTTTGCTCCCGTCAGAACTATTACGGCCACTAGAGGACGCCTAGCTATATGTCAGAATGATGCTGGAACAAACGACCTATACAGGAGTTTTTTATGGGGAGGACACTCTCAATCGAAAAAGGAATAAAATCTGTCAAGATACCTTCTTGTAGAGTGGATATGATTTTCTCTTAGATCTCTTAAAATCATGTTTTTCACAATTTTGTGAAGAAGAAAAAGTGAGCAGCATCTTCATTTTCTTTAAACCTCTCCTCACCCTTCACCTCTCAGCCAGTTCTCATGAAGCATTCATACATATATCTATGACAAGAAAAGCTCTGTAACTGGTATGTATTCCTTGTATTTATTATTGTCAGCAGCACATTGACTGCTGCTGTATAAGAGCGTGAGGATCCTCGTAGGGAGGAGGTCGGGGGGGATGTTTGGCTCCTAAAACACAGGGCTTTCAAGAGGAGGAGCATAGTTCATGTAAGAAGTTAAGGAGAAAACACAAGACTTTCACCCAGGAAACAGGTGTTCATGTCCTGAAGAAGTTAAGGAGAAAACACAAGACTTTCACCCAGGAAACAGGTGTGCATGTCCCAGGAGTTTTTTCATCCAAACCATGATCTTTTTCCTTATCTTAACTAGTTGTTTTTGTGTCTAAACTTAGCTGTCGTCGCTGCGTGATGCTCAGTTTTTGTTGGCTAAACTCAACCAGCAGCTGATACGACGGAGCTCTCTAGCTGGGTGGTCACCTCATTCCATAGGATACGAAAACTTATTGATGTACATAACAATACGAAAAGTTATGCACATGAATTCGTTTTCAGTTTTCACATTTTGTCTCTTTTTCAGACATTTTTGACAATTATTTGACATTTTTCTCTCTTTTTCCAAAATATTTGTCTCTTTTTCCAACATTTTTGTCTCTCCTATTTATTTATAACCCCTTTAATGTAAAATGCGTTGCCCCTCTCACACGGTCATTCACAGAGATGGGACTCGCTGACCGCTGAGGCTCAGTCAGTCACAGATTTAACGCAGAGAGCAACGTGAAGACAGCGACACGTCTGCAGACAGAAGAGACAAAAACAAGCAACGCAGAGGGGATAACAGAAAGAAGGGGGGAGGGGGGAGACACCAGGATAAGAATAAAGAGTGAGTGGCAGGTGAGATAGGAGAGTAAAGAGGAGAGGATGATGCATTTCATGCGTCCTCATTAGCATACTCTCCACTGTGCTTCTCCCTCAGCTTAACTCTCCAGCTCTCTCCGAGTCCCAGCAGTAATCCCACCGTGAACGCCTATCAGGCACTGGACGAGCACCGCGCTTCACTTTCAAGTGGAGGAATGTTTCCACTGATAAACGATGAATTAAACATGACGACAGTGGCTCTGCAGCGCTGCAGCACACAGCTAGAAAATAAAATTAAGAAACGCACATAACGTGTCTGGGAATAATGAGAAGTCAAAGTTATGGGACAATTTCTCTGGATGGATGGATGGGTGGATGGGTGGATGGGTGGTTGGATGGATGGATGGGTGGATGGATGGATAGGTGGGTGGGGTGGATGGATGGATGGATGATAGATGGATAGGTGGGTGGCTGGGTGGGTCGGGGGGTGGATGGATGGATGGATGGATGTATGGATGGGTGGCTGGATATTTTGTTACAGAATACAGAATACATGCCCAAAAATGTAATTTGTAACGTATTCCTTTATATACGTTACTCAGATTGAGTAACGTATATAAAGGAATACGTTTGAGGCTTTTGAATACTTGGATTACTTCCACATTGAATTGCAATTTATAAGTGTAGGAATGCGGCCATCACATACAGCTTACTAAACAGGCCTATTCTGGTGTGTTTTTCTGTTCCAACTGGCTGAATGTGTACCTGAACAAGCAGATAGATTTTTGAATTTGTAATCCCGAACTGCATACTACAAAAATCTAACCGCAGTCTAAGCTACCACGAGCTAATTTTAGCTAACGTTAGCTAGCATGTCAAATGGGGCTAGTCTTTCAACGGCTCTGGGGCTAGTAAATCAGCACGTAGGAGAATGTAAAGTTGCACGTCAACTATAAAATAGCAAAGTGACCAGTAAAACTACAGCAGACTACCCCTGGCTAATTAAAAAAAATATCTTACTTTAAATGCTTCTTCAGGTTGGAGGTGAAGTAATTTGGATGCTGGCAAGCAGAGGTTATATTTCGTTCTCCCTGTTCTTTCTTTAATGTGAAATGCTGTTTGAATTTCCAAGATAGAAACGCATTCCTGCCCTGGCTCTGTTGTGCCGGTTCCGGCTCCATCTCTACCTCTATCAGTGATCACGCTAATTTTTTCGTTTTCATATTGGGGCTTCTGGGAAATGCATGGAGTTGAATTAATTTATTCAGAGAGTAAATAAACTCGTGAAACAGAGAAGTATCGTCATGTAATCAATTGATTTCGACAATGTAACTGTATTCTAAATACCAACTATTTAAATTGTAACTGTAACGGAATACAATTACTTATAATTTGTATTCTGAATACGTAAAGCCGGTATATGTATTCCGTTACTCCCCAACACTATCTGTAATGATGTGACTGCCATGGACGGACTGGGACACAAATTCAGCCCTGGCAATCCCATCCCTTACTGGCTCAATTTTAGACGGGGACATTATTCACTTTATAATTGCAAAAACCAGGCTCATGTGAGATTATGACCGCAGCAGCATGAGGCGCAATTACAGGCTTTCATAGTTAAATAATACACACACTGGAGCCATTCATAACACCTTCAAATAAGCTACCATGGCACCATCTTAGAATATAATGAAAATGCTTGCATATTTAAAACATATTATGACATGCTTTTATTTTGAAAAGTAGAAGCCCACGGCACCAGATGGGAGGTTCCGGGCTCCAAAGTGTGAAACGCCAGTGTTGCTGCATCTTTTTTTGTCAGATTGCCAGTCCACCTATTTGGTGACTGCTGATGCCGTGCCTCCCCCCCAATTGAAACCCACAAGACAATAGGTTGTTTGAAGTTAAAAATGACTGCATAGTAGAATGAAATCATCTCACGATCCAAAAGAGTGACTTTAAAATCTGTTGAGTCATTCCCAGTCAGCAGTTTGATCCGCCCACTCGCTCTGTTCACCCATTTTGTTTTAGATATGAAGCTTCAGCATCCCGGTGGAGAACATCAGCGTCTCCCGCTGTCTAACGCAGTGTTTCTCAAACACACCCCCTAGGGGTACTTTGGAGGACTGCAGGGGTAAGTGTCCCCCTAGAGGTACTTCGGAGGACTGCAGAGGGTACGTGACCCCCTAGGGGTACTTCGTAGGACTGCAGGGGGTACGTGACATGTTTTGCAATTTATTACAAATTTGACCCAAGGACAACACAAGGATTAAAGTATTATATGATAAAGTACGAAAACGTATGCACACAATATCCAACGAAACTAAGCAACCGCCGGCTGGCCACGTGACGCCGAGTGGCAGTTGCTTGGTTGTGTTTAGCCGCCACAGAGCTCCGTCGTATCAGTGGCAGTAGGTAGTTCAGTTCACCCCATAAAAGGTGACTGTGAGCCGGGTACAGAGCACCTCAAGCTCCCGGCAAAATGTTTTTCAGTTACAAGGCTGTAGTTACTTCTACTGTCTTTTTTTCAAAGTTTGTTGCTTTTTTCAAAGTTTTTGTCGCTGTTTTTGAAGTTTGTCAGCTTTTTGGAATTTTTTGTCACTTTTGTCGCTTCTACTGCATTTTTTTATCAAAGTTTTTATTGCTTTTTTGAAGTTTGTGTCTCTTTTTTCAAAGTTTTTGTTACTATTTTTGACCTATTCTTGTCTTACTTCCTTCTGTCTACTGTCTTTTTCCAACTTTTTGTCGCCTTTTCTCATCATCATTTAAATGTTTTCCAGGTCCAAGGCTGTTGTTTAGTAAATCTATCGCTGACATCGCTGTATTCTTCCTCTTTATAGAGACTTTTTTTCTACTCCTTATTATTCGCGATGGTTAGGGGGTACATGGCTTAAAAACACTCAAAGGGGGGGTACATTATTGAAAAAAGCTTGAGAACCACTGCTCTAACGTCTGCAGCGTCCTCAGTGTCTGATCCGTGGGATACATGAAAAAGACTGCAGGTGTTTCGGAGGGAAATCAGGTGACGCGGCTGATGATCAGAAACAGCTGTTTAACATCTGAAGCTAACAAGGAGTCACTCACTTCTTCTCCCTTTGACACGATAATTTAACCAGAGGGGGAAGAAGGGTTCAGATCTTTTACAGCCAAACAAGCTACACCACACGGTAGCAATACTCAAGTTAAAGTCCTGCATTTACGTAAGTCAAGTACAAACGTTTCCTCAGCTGTTTTCAACATTCGTGGCGGGTTTTTTTTCAACGTTTTAGTGCCTTTTTTCGACGTTTGGCGCTTATGTTGTCTTCCCGTCGACCATGAACTTGTTTGTTGAAAAAATTTGAATTTTTGGCTCTTCTTAAAAACATGTTTGCCACTTATTTCAACATTGTTTTTTTTTATGCATTGTCAACAAACCTAATTTAAATGACATTGTACCTAATTTTTTAGTTAAACCGAAGCAGATATTATGAATTATTTTGACTAATAGTTTAGATCAGAGGATGTTGAGCAGATCACAGACTGGTGTATGTTAAAGTTTAGTTTAGTTTAGTCAGGACATTGTTTTTGAAACCATTAAAACAGTTTTTTTTCAAATGACATAAAATTGAAAAAAAAATACCCAAAATGGAATGAAAGTAAACATTAATTTAACCCGTGAAGAATGTTGCATGGGTCCCGTACAATGTGCATGCATTCATGTTATTTTTGGACAATTTGGTAGAAAGAAACACATATTTCAGACTTAAAAAACTTTAAAAACGGGTCAAATTTGACCCAAGGACAACACAAGGATTAAAGTATTATATGATAAAGTACGAAAACATATGCACACAATATTCGACGAAACTAAGCAACCGCCAGCTGGTCACGTGATGCAGAGACGGCAGTTGCTTGGTTGTGTTTAGCCGCCACAGAGCTCCGTCGTATCAGTGGCAGTAGGTAGTTCAGTACACCCCATAAAAGGTGACTGTGAGCCGGGTACAGAGCATCCTGAGCTGCCGCTCATTTCAACGGACAGTATAGTGAAGTTTAGCCGACCAAAAAGTCAGTTTTATGCAGTGAGGCCAGTTAAGTTTAGGAAAAAGATGGTGGTTTGGGTTAAAACACACCATGGGAAACATGAACACCCGTTTCCTGAGTGAAAGTCTTGTGTTTTCTCCTTAAAGGGTAACTACAGTTTTTTTCAACCTGGATGTTTTTGTGTCTAAGTGACTGATAACAATCTGTGACATTGGTCTAGTATTAAGAGAGAGAAGCAAGCTATAATGTAAGTTAATAGGACAATTGTCCAGCTTGTATTTACACTCTTAGAAATGCTGGGTTAAAAATAACCCAACTTGGGTTATCTTGGTAACCCAGAGCTGGGTCCAATATGGACCAATCCAGCACTGGGTTGTTTTAACCCAGCAGGGTTGGGTTAGGGCTTTGACCCAGCATGTTGGGTTATATTTTCTACCCAAAAATGGGTTAAAATGACCATGTTGTTGGGTCAATGCTACCTAAAATGGGTTGGAAAAATACAACCCACATTCTGGGTTATCGTTTTTTTTTCACTCGATTTTTTGCATTAAGAAATGTAATGATGAAATTCTGAAATAATCAAGCACATAACATCCCAGCATTTTGTTTTGATTGCAACAAGCCAAATATATCACTTAAGACAAAATTAAACATTACAATTAATTTAAGTTAACATAAAAAAATACAAAAGTAATTTTACATTTTCTGATTTAAAACATGTTATGTGTGCATTCACTTATTACATCAGTAAACGGCAAAATAGTCACAATTTCTCAAACTTCATGCATTGAACTATCGAACTTTTAAATCTTAACTCAACCGTGTGCCATAAAAACTATATAGTAGCAATCTGAGCTCTCATTAGACAGCTTTTGATTCATGTCCTGGTATCTGAAAGACGGTAGTCTGGATGAACTTCCAAACTTTCAGCACAAGGTTTCGGTTAACTGACATCAAACACAAAAAATGTCTTGATACAGACATCCACAGCAGCCAAAAGAGATGGCTGCTCCAAGGCTGCCCCATTTACAATGACAAAAGCTTGTGAACACTGATGTCCTATCCCCAGCATTCAAATGTATGGGTGCTCTGTGTTGGATCTCATCAGGTACTCTGCCATGTTGGTCGCAATCTCAGCAAAAAAACAAACAAACAAAAAATAAAAAGAATGAATAAATAAAAGTACAAGATTCTTAACAAGCCTAGTTAGCCTAGCCTAAGCCTAGTCCTAGATTTCAAGAATAGAAGATATATCAACATGAAACAAAATGCAAGGAAACTTGATTAATCTAATATAGAACCTCATTATATGAGCTGATTTCCAATAATCACATTATTGGATATGAAAACAGTAAATGCTACTTTGGATATGAAAGATATTAAAAGTGACTGTCTGAACTCACAGGCTTGACATCAGTGAAGGCCCTGCGCATCTCCAGGCTGCTGGGACGGAAAACTCTTTTCCCCAGTTTGTAAGGTGCAGTTAGGAGTAGTACCATCAGCAGCTGCAAGGCTATATCGCCTTGTTTGTCTGTAAAAATTAAAATGTGTTATATATCTTCCAAATGCAACAGTAAACATATTCGTAACTAACCTATGCAGCACAGATTTGGACAATTTTTGCCAGTGAATTCATAAAGATCCATTCAACTATGACGGGGCAATTTAGTTGGCACCCGCTCTACAAAGCTCCAAATCGCAAAAAGCTGACTGAACTGTGAAGTAGAGGACTGCATTGGGAGTAGGGCTGCACAATTAATCGCAATTTTATGGAAATCGCAATATGGACTAGTGCAATATCCAAATTGCCTTATTGGGACCCAACACAAATCTCGCGGGAGCAGGCAGTCCAAAAATAGGCCGCTGGTCCCACAAGGACGTCAATGGGTTTACCTATCTAGGTTTTATAAGAAAACACTGAATGCACACGAAGCATCCAGTTACCAGCCAAACACTTTTTAACACTCCTACTCTCTCTCTCTTTCCTTACCGGGGCTCTCCTACGCGAACTGACATAAAATCGGTTTCAGTGCGTCAAAAGACTGGGAAATGCAATCGCATAAGGAAAACAAACCACAGCCAACGTTATAAAAAAGAAACGTGAAATAAATGAATACAATGTCACTTTGTCCTTATTGCACTAGAAAAACTGATTATTGAAGAATGTAATTTTGCTACTAATTACTGACAGGTAGGCATATTTTTAATAATACTACACAGCAAAGTGTTTGTCCCTGGGGGACAGGAGAAGACTCAAAATCAATGGTCAATCTTTTGACAGTCAATATAATTTTTGCGGTGTGGCCGGTCCTGCACAGGGCTCTACTGTGAAGTGCAAAGGTCTAATGCTTTGGCTACATTGCACACGTAATGTATGCAGACATTTTAGCAGCGCAGATGTGCCATGGAATATATCTTTTACCAGGCTACATTTGCAGCGCACACACTGCGTTGTCCGTAGCCACTCTGAAAACAGCCGGTATCAACTGACAGATTGGATAACATAGGCACCAAAATGAAAATAGCTCCAGTTCATGGTGCTTCCGTGTCCTGTGTGTTTTTGGCGCAAGTCATTTGCTAAACCTAACCACCCCAGTAAGTGTCTCCTAAACGATCTCATGTGATTAAATGAGCGATGGCACCCAACTTGAGCGCACTGGAAATATGTTGACGTGGAGTATAAATTATGTATCACTCTCATAGGGCAAACAAATGTCAGTGTCTTATGTCATTGTCTAAAGATCTACACTTGAAGCACACGTAACCCATTTGTGAAGACCTATGACTCTATGCGTACCTCAAGCAACTTTTTAAGCTGGCGTTGAAATTTTAGCCGTGGCCCACAGAGAGGTATCAGGGAGGTCAAGCTGTTTCCGTCCAAGAGATAGAAGCACTCTCTATCAATCTGCTCAGCTGCAAAACACAACATTAATTGTATTTATTGCCAATAGATTAATAGACCATTTTTTTTATCAGGTTGACAACAAACATATAAAAAGCAAGCTAGACTGTTTTTATTACCAGCTGCAAGATGGTCTTTACCTAAATTTCATTAATTTATTTGTTTTAAACCCCCCAGAGCCCAACTGAAGTGAGCTTACATACCTTCAAAAGCAGGGAGCAGGTCAGCCAGGTTCCATTCAAGATGTTTCTCCTTCACAAAATCATCCATCTTTTAGAAATGAATAGAGACATTTTTAGGGTCACATATGATTTTGCACTTATGGATTGTTCTATAGACATATATCTCATTGGCCATTTTGACCAAAATAGTAGCACTAGCACAAAAAGTACTATCATAACCACTAGAATTAGAGAAAAGCGCTCATGTTAGATTGTTGTTTAGATTCAACACTGTGTAATCTCGCATGCTAAATACCCACATGAGAGAACAATTTGTCTGTTTTCTTAGGATATCTAGGATAAACAAAATGAGCCCAAGATATACATTCTAACAAGTCTAATTATGTATTCATTAATATGGATACTATTGCATATAGTAAACTGTAATAATAGTGTACATTCACACCAGTATTTTTCTGTATCTAAACCATTGCATTTTTAGATTAACCTAGCAAAGAAAATAAATGTTTTACATAATCTATAACAGAACTAATGCACAGCCTTAGCAGCCCAGCATAGTGGATGTGCAGTACAGACTGTAGCATCCCTGAAATGATTTGTCACTTGTAAGACTACAAATCAACACAAAAACAGCGAAAAATGTTCAGTAAAAAAATCTTAAAACGCAACTTATTTAAGCATGTCACCATGATACATATTTCCATAGTACAGCATTTTCTTCAGACCACAGGTTACAAAGTCTAGGGATGCTAATGAATTGTTAAAAAGACTGAATTTGAGTACAAGCAGACAATACTAGCTGCTACTGCTAACTTTAGTTCAACATTAGTATCGCTTTGCCAGACCATCCACATTCTACATTATGAAAATGTAGCTACAGCAATTATCCATATTAAGCGTCACGTAACACAATACACTTACATTCAAATATGCGCTAATATTAGAGAAACACAACCGTCTCATTATACTTCTAATTATTGTAAAATAACGCTAGCTTGATTATATGCTGACTCACTGGAGCCTAGGCTAACGTTAGCTAACATTACCTTAGGTACAATACAGAAATAAACCTAAACACAAACAGACCTCGTAACTGTTAGACTGCTTAACACTTAAGAGGGGGCAAGTCTCTTTACTTTATCATTGTTCTCTTTTGCGTTATTATCAGGTTTTATAAAAATTTCAAGAGCTCAGGCCATAACTTTAACACTAACGTTCCTATTTGCCTCCGTCATCTTCACTGTCAAGTGCGTCAATCAATCATGACGTGCAGGACGCTAAATAATACTAATGACGTTAATGTTATATAGTTAATTCCGTGTAAGGAGTAATTGTGTTAACAGTTAGGAACCAAAAATAGCAATATAGAAAAACTAGAGCTACTAGCTAACGTTAGAGGAGAGGCCGTTAGCTAGCTAGCTACAACATGAGTTTTAAACTCTTGAGCTAACGGTTAATTGCTAACGTTATGTCCTATAGCCTTATAGCTTGCTTGCTTGCTAAAGTAAAATACAGTTACGGTTAACCATACAGGCAGCTAAGTTCAGTCCACACTATCATTCAAATTGTCCGGCTATTCTAAGCTATTTGTATTGTTTTGCTGTCTTTTAAAGTTTCCTATCACTTAGGGACCGTTCAGTATTTATGGAATGGACCACCGGAGGAAAACAGGGGAGTGTTTTGGTGATTGAAAAGGACTGTATATATATATCATGATTGGTCTTTAAAAGATTGTGGCCACCAGGGGGCATCGATCAGAATGCAGATAAGATGTTCCTTTTAGCTGGTTTATTGGAATACATGATCAAGTGTGTGTGTGGTTCTGAAACAGAGATACAAGCATAAATCAGTATATATAATAATTAGATGTCTAGCACCTGCTAGACATCTAATTATTATATATACTGATTTATTATATATATATATATATATATATATATATTATATATACTGATTTATGCTTGTATTATATACCTATATAATAAAACAAACACAATAAGAAGTGTGAAGAACACAAGAAGTTACATTATAATTTTGTTATATATGACTTAAATGCAGTGTCATAATAAATGCTCATTACTAAGCAAATACAAACTTAGATATGCTTTAGTACACTATATCTCTTCAAAGATTAATTTGCTGCACATTAATTGCAACGATACACCACATGCTAAATTAAGCTGAATATATAATAATTATGAATTGCAGAATTCTTCTTTAACATAAACGTTTACACATTGTGCAAGAACATATAATGGTTTCCAATTGAGACACGTAAGGCTTGCAAAGCAACACCTCCGTTAATATGCAGTGTTATAAACAAACACCCGTGCAGCGCGAGGCTCCGCCATTACAATAACGAGCAGCAACGTGCCACTAAGTTATCGCATTGCAATAAACACAGTGTAACATTATTACAAGATCAAAACGAATAACAAACGTCAGTATTACTTACTGGTAGTTGCACTCACACAAAACTAGGAACTTAGAAATAAGTACAGCAACACTATCTTCTTTATCTATTTATATAACTGCTCAGTCTTTCGACGCCAGCTCTCTCTTCCAAACTTTCCCGAAACTGAAACCCCCTAGCAGATGGGTCTGACCGCATACGCGGAGTTTGCTGGGGCTGAAACGGGTAATTGCATTGTTTAAAAAATGAGTGGAATAATTACGTCTGGCATGACCAGATATTTTATAAATATCTTAAATAACACAAAACAACTAAATGGTGGTAGGTAATACATCTGATTTCATATACTGCTTTAGTAAAAAAAATATTACCTGGCTGACGATGGGAGCAGAAGGGCGCAAAAAACGAAAGTTAGGGCTACTGTTGCACTAGTCTGGACATCTTGCCGTGCCAACCTTGCAATAAAGGTTTCCCAAATGCCATGTATATAAATGTGATGTCAGCTTACTAATTGATTGCGGGTTTTGCGTAGATTTGGACTTGTATACGTTTATTCCACTTTGTTTAAACGGCGAAGTGGAGAGGCCTCGTTCACCTGTTCGGAGCTGGTTGGTGAATGTGATGCTCGTATCGGCCTTGCTGGATACACCGTGACTCTGTTTGTGGATTTACTGATCACTGTGGATTACTTTTATTAACGTCTTAACGTTTTATGGTGAGTTTGGAGAGGCTGTACAGACTGTAGGTCGAACACTGATTGTTCACGTTACATTTTAGTTGAATTTAAGCGTCTGTCTATTGCGTTCCAAAACAGCCGTGCCACGATTGGATTTCATAAAGGCGAATTGTTAAATTGTTACAGTGTAATTCTAAATCTGCTTTATAAATAAACATATGTGTTTTGGAATATAATGTTCAGCTTTGGCACCTTTACCTATGTGCTAAAATATACAATGACGAAACCTAGTGACAAGTCCATAGCAACCAGTGTTGAATTGTTATTTCCCATTGTCCTTTGCTGAATGGTCTCAATGTTTTATTGTTTTATTTCATGTGAATACTAGTTTACTAGAGGAGTAATACTTAATATTTGAAGTAATGCAGTAATGCATGAAGTGTGCATTTAGTTTCCATGCTTATTGTGTTTCCACAACAATGTTAGTGAGTAAATCTACTGAAATGGCCACCACACCATAACAGAGGAGTGTGATGTTTAAGATGAGAATGCAGAGGTTAACTCCTGTACATCATGGCTTTGTTAAGTGCAAACTTGCATGCAAGGGGAGGGTCATGCCTCTTCTTCAAATCATTTTGGAGGGTCATAGGAAAATGATTACTGACGAGGGGAGGGTCAAGTCTTTTTAAGTTAGAGGCCACAAAACTCCTCCGGTGGCCCCTTAGTTAAATAACGAACAGTCCCTTACCGGAGCTATGGTCGTCAACGTCTTGGTGTCCAGAAATGGCCAAGTGGCGAGTACACTCATGCAAATGGTGGAAGAATGAGCCTCGCTTTCGTTTAACCCATTGCATTGGGTCAAATCCACCCAACCTAAAACCCAACAGCCTTAACCCAGCATTTGGGTTATTAAAATAACCCAGCGTTTTTTAGTGTGTACCTTCACTAAAGTGTTTGTTTTGTCGCTGGCAGACTCAGATTAATATTCTAAGTGTCTGACAACATTATGGAAAGGATTTCTAAGGAGGTCGACCTTTCTGTTAGTGAATGGTAGACAAACTACAACCATAATTAAAAATTACATACATGTATTTTAATGAATTGATTATTGATATTAACCTACTCCCTTTCATTACAATTAAATATAATTTGATTTGCAAATTTGGTTGGTAAGAGATAAACACATAATTTGATCAGAATGACTCTGCCAATTTTCTCATTCATGAGTGAAGATAGTTGTGGAAACTTTCCCGGCGGGTCAACAGTACAGAAGTTAGCTTTCCTTTAACATGGCACGAAAGTGCATTTTGGATTTCTTCATGAAATCAATCACAGGCTAAAAAGACTAATAGACCTGAGTCAGAAAACCCAGCAACTGTAACCGAAAGAATTAACACAGCACCTCTACACCTGCCACTCCCACAGCGACTCTGCCAGCAACAGACGACGCGTCGACTAACTTTTGATTTGATTTAATTTAATTCAGTGATGTGTTTTATACCTTTCTATATTGTGGCTCAGTGTTTGAGCTTGTAGTAGGCCTATTCTGTACCATTGTCGTAGCTTTGTGCCTATCTCCTGCGTTACTACCCGTGCCTAGTTTTGCCCTGTCTTGGATTTTGGATTTCATTATTGTTTTTGTGTTTCTTGTGGAGTGTTGTGATGGATGCAGTGTGGTGTGTGGTGGTTGACTCTGGCTGAAAATGTCACTCTCGAAAATTTGTCAGCACCCCGGACTCAAAATACGCTCCCGCGGCTATGTCCTTAGAAATCCTTCCCATAATGTTGTCAGACACTTAGAATAATAATCTGAGTCTGTCAGCGGCAAAACAAGCACTTTTGTGAAGGTTAATACAAGCTGGACAATTACTATTAACTTACATTGTAGCTTGATTTGCTTCTGTCGACTTCCCCGGGAAGTGAACTCCGCTCCCCGGTTTGAAAGCCGTGTGTTCAGGACTTGATCCTGCTGTGTAATAATATGGAAACCTCATTATAGGGAGCTGCCTTCGCACCCTTGAGTGGTTCTGGTCGTGTAACTGGCTCGTATAAGTCTTCTGTTATACTGTATCTACTTTTCCTTTGTGTTAAACTGCCTGCTCAGTTTATCTTTCTGTCCCTTTTCTCTCTGCTCTCTCAAACTGAAATAAGATCACTGGCATATCCAGCCTCTTTCTTTTTCTGCACATATTGAATTTATTCCCTCTTTTCATGTGTCACACACCCACACACACTCCTCATTAAACGTCGGCTGTCACTTACCTGCGGCTGGCTGAGGCTGCTGTTGGGGGATAAATTGTGTCAAAACATGAAAACAAGCGTTGGTGTGCCTTTCCTTTTACATCAGGAATCAAAACGGTCAAGTCCGGCCATCACAGTTTTACTTTAATGACTCCCAACGGAGACAGAGAGTGGAAATGTTGAATTGTCAGGACACAAAGGGAGCCGTAATGCTGTGTGTGTGTGTGTGTGTGTGTGTGTGTGTGTGTGTGTGTGTGTGTGTGTGTGTGGTTGTGTGTGTATGTGCGTGTGTGTGTGTCTCTGTTCACAGCTGTTTACACACAGCAGTGAACACTCATAAATCTGCCCCTGAACACACCACGGAGACGCCGTGTGTGTGTGTGTGTGGGACACAAGCTCCCTTTCTCAGATGAAACAACAAACAGAAATAGACTGTTAGTCAGTTCACAGTCAATTTGACAGAAAAAAAGCGCCAAACGTTATAAATGCGTCACAAATGTAAACATTGCTGCGGAGGAGGGTCTGGCTAGTCCACACAGCATTCCTGGATGGGAGAAAAACGTGCTCTGGCTCTATTTATTTCTATTTCTCACCGTTAATTACCAGCGTCTGTACAGCATCAACAGGGGTCGCCATTGTGTGGTGTTGTGGCGTTGTGGTGTTGGTGTGCGTGTGGTCAAAAACTGTATGTTCTTCCGGGTTGCACCCGAGGAACCAAAGATTGGTTCCTATTTATACCAAGGGCACTAATTGGCTCTTACAATTGGCAATAACAAAATAACATTTCATCAACTCACTTTTAACTTCTAAGCAACATACATCCTCTGTGTTTACTGCTCAACTTTTTGACAGATTTGGGTAAAGGTATTTTGTACCGTATTTAAATTATTATTATTATTATTATTTTTTTGCTTTTTTTCAAAGGATTATTGGTTTATGTCAAATTTTTGGACGTATATTCAACATCACAAACAATTAATTTATCAATAGACATTTTTCATAACACAAAGTATTTACTGCGTCTGGATTTACTTGCAGTTTGGTCCGGATGCTGACCTTGGTCCGGAGTTAGATTACCGTTTTTTTTAATTATTGTAATTCTTTTCATCAAGAAGTAATAGCTACATATACCAGCATACTGTGCAATTGCATACTCCAATCAGAGTACAACTCCTACTAGTAACAGTATTCCTCTTCTCCACAGGATCTTAAATCACACTCATGCATGCTTATGCTCATACTTTTACATACACCCCGCCATACGCTCTCCATGCTTCCACTCATCCACATATACCATTCATTCCCACTCATCCACATATATCTTTTACATTTTTGAAACACAAACCCAACCACACACACACACACACACACACACACACACACACACACACACACACACACACACAGTGGTTTCCAGCTCTCAGTCACCATACCTAGTCCTTATTTCTTAGCCATTAAGTTTACAAGGCTTCATATATGTCCTGCCTCACCTTGTTGAATTGTTACCGTTTTGTTAAATGTGCCTTTCTTCCTCCAGACTCTATGACGGTGCGGAGAGGAAAGAAGCTCAGCATCTCCATCCAGGAACACATGGCCATCGACGTTTGCCCCGGCCCCATCAGACCCATCCGACAGATCTCCGCCTACTTCCCTCGCCTGTCCCCCACCTCCCCCGGCCCCCTGTCTCCCAACCCGGTCTCCTCGCCGCTGGCCCTCAGCCCTGGCTCCGTGGCGTCCGGGACGGTGGGCGGGGCTCACCTGCTGTCTCCGCTGCTGGCCCACGGCCGGCCCGGCGGCGGAGGCGGCGGGTCTCTGTCTCTGACCAGCAGCGTGGACACGTCGGTGGAGATCAACAGCTCCGACAGTGACGACTGCAGTGAGCCTCGCTGTCGGCATGTTACTGTGTGTGTGTTACTGTGCGTCACAACACACCTGTGGCGGCTTTTTGCATGACTCAGCATGATGTTTCACCATGTAGACTTCAGGTAGAGTTGACTGACAGGAAACTGTTCGACTACAGCAAAGTTAGGCATAATAATCAAATCAAATCAATAATCAATAATCAAAACTGGCCAGTGCAACCCCCAAACCCCCCCCCCCAAAAAAAAAACACAAATTGTTGCAGAAAAAAATCACCAGAGTGCAGTAAATAAAGTGTTTAATATGCTCAAAATTTCACGTTAAAGTACTTTATACAAGACTGGCCGATACACAAGTTCAGGTATCGGAAACAATACCTGGAAGCTAAAAATGGTATTGGACCATCTCTAATTGAAACAGACGAGGCATCAGACGGCAGAAAAAAAAACATGATCTGTGCTCTAGAGACTCAGACCTGTTGGAATTGGCTTTGGGGTTAAACCATCACTCTACTGAATGGATGAATGAAGACAGATCACGCCTTCATTCTCTCTATCGTCACTGCAGTCGCTTCAGGAGAACAAAGTGAGATGAATGACTCTGGTCTCAAAGCTGCCGATGTTTCTTCTGTGATTCAGACTCTAAAGAAAAGGCTAATTAGGGGTTTTTATTTTTCTCCTTAACATGTTTTTATTATCACATTTGTTTTGCGGTCACTGGTTGAAGAAGTGTTTAGTTTTTTAATAATGAGATCCATCAGAGTGTCAAGGAGTTTGACAGTTTGTCTCACGTAACTAAAAATCTTTGATCAAACATAAAAGAAACTTTCTCACCCCTCTATCATGAGAGCAAAACCTCCAAACAGAAAGACACACAAAACAATGGCAACGTGTCTCATTTTGTCTCTTTGTGAGCATTTCTTGTCTCTTTTTAGTTGCTTTGTGGTTGTCTTTGTTTGTGGTTTTTTTTCGTTTTTTTGGGGGTCTTTTTGCATCTATTTCTTATCAGGTTTTTTTGTCTCCATAGTCTTTTTGCATCTTTGACATTGTGCGTCTCTTTGCGGTTGTTTTTTTGACTCTGTGGTCGTTTGGCGTCTCTTGTGGTCGTTTGCGTTTGTTAGTCAGTTGATTAGTTAATTTTTTTAAATAATGAGATCCATCAGAGAGTTGAGGAGTTTGACAATTTGTCTCACGTAACAAAAACTCTTTGATCAAACATAAAAGAAACCTCTCTCACCCCTCCATCATGAGAGCAAAACCTCCAAACAGAAAGACATACAAAACAATGGTAACGTGTCTCATTTTGTCTTTTTGTGAGCGTTTCTTTTCTCTTTTTAGTTGTTTTGTGGTTCTTTTTTTTTAGTTTTTCTTGTTTTTTTGGGGTCTTTTGCATCTGTTTGTTGTCATTTTTGTCTCCGTAGTGTTTTTGCGTCTTTGACTTTGTGCGTCTCTTTGCGGTTGTTTTTTTGACTCTGTAGTCGTTTGGTGTCTCTTGTGGTCCTTTGCATTTGCTGGACAGTCGATGACTTGTTTAGTTTTGTTAATGAGATCCATCAGAGTGTCGGAGTTTGACAGTTTGTCTCACGTAACTAAAACTCTTTGATCAAACATAAAAGAAACTCTCTCACCCCTCCAACATGAGAGCAAAACCTCCATTGTTGCATTTGTTAAACAGTTGATTTGTTCTGTTTTTTTATTAATGAAATCCGTTAGAGTGTCGGAGTTTGACAGTTTGTCTAACGTAACTTAAACTCGATCAAAAATAAAGGAAACCTTTCTCACCCCTCCAACATGAGAGCAAAACCTCCAAACAGAAAGACACACAAAACTATTTTGTGTCTATTTGTAGTCTGGCTGGACGATATGATCAGGCATCACAATATTTTTGAATGCGATGTCGATGTTGCGGCGATATTGTAGGGTTGACCTCATTGTGGTTATTTCTTTGTCTCCGTGGCTGTTTTGCCTGTCGTTGTCATCGTTTGTGGTCAGTCTCTGCGTGGTCGTTGTATTTTGTCTCTCTTGTGGTGTTCTGGGTCTGTTTGTGGACTTCTCTTGCCTCTTTGTGGTCTTTTTGCGTCTCGTTGTCACTTTTGTTTCTGTGTGGTCGTTACATTCGGTCTTTGTGGTTGTTTGGGCCCTATCTTCCACCCGGCGTAGCGCAGCGCAAAGCCCGAAGCAAGTGTCTTTGCTAGTTTAATATCGACGCAGTTGTCAATTTCCCTTCCAGCAACCGCGTCGTTTAAATGGCAAATGCACCTGCGCCCATCTTTGCGCACATGGGCGTGCTGGTCTTACAGGCAGGTGTGTGCAGGTGCATTCTGGGCGTATTGCTATCTTGAGGCGGGAAGTGATCGCGCCATTGACCAACAAAAACCTGGTCTAAAGTCAATAGTGCACCATTTCATTGTTATTTTAGGAGCAAATTAGTATAATGCGCCTAGGCTCGTGCACAGCGTGCGCACACTATGCTTGTTACACACACACACACAGGGAAGCGCAGCAGCACACAAACATGCAAAAGATTACATATAAATATATTACAGTGCAAATCCTCCATCATAAGAGCAATGCACCAAGGTACAAACGCCTGGCACACGGACCCTTTTTTCCGCCATCAAACTAGCAAAAGTGGATTTGGACACGCCCTAAACGCACCTGCGCCATGCCCTTCACGCCATGCACTTAGATCGTTAAAATAGGGCCCATGGTGTCTCTTTAAAGTTGTTTTGTGTTTGCGTTTGCTAAGCAGTCACTGGCCCATGATTTGTTTTGTTTTTAATAATGAGATTGATCAGAGTTTGAAATATGTGTAACTAAAACTCTTTGATCAAACACAAAAGACACATTCAATGTCAAAGAACTTTTTTGTCATTGGAGTTTGAGTCTTTTGTGCACAAACGATCCCTGCAGAGATTTCCTCCTCCGCATGCAGGCTCAGATCTCTGTAGTCATTATGCGTCTCTTGTGGTTGTCTTTGTGGTCATCCCTTTGTTTCATTTTGTGTCCTTTTGTAGTAGTTTTGTATTTGTATTTGTTAAGCAGTCACACTGTTTAGTTTTTTATAATGAGATTGATCAGAGTTTGACAGACTGTAACTAAAACTCTTTGATCAAAGATAACAGACATTAACATTTTTTATTGGAGGTTGTGTAGAAAGATCCTTGCAGAGATTCCCCCCCAGTCTCTGCAGAGTGTTCTCGCTGCACGGTGACGTCTTCGGGATGCTGAAGCACTGCGTTTGTTTGTGCAGGATGTTTTTACAGCAGCCGAACATCTCTGCCCGGGGCAGCTGGGAGTCAGCGTAGGTGGGAGGAATTAAAACCACAAGCATTCAGAATTGAAAACGAAAAGTGCATGGAGCTTTTTTTATTTCCATTTTGTGTTGAGGACTGCAGTAGTCCGAGTCGGCGAAGAGAAGAAACTGTGTTCATCCACACGCCGTAACTCTGAGATTTATCTGTTAGTTTGGAAACATTTTACTGAACACGTCTTATCCCCAGAAATCTACGCCTATGGTTACGTTCCACCCCTGCAAACCTGATTATCTTTTCAGGTTTCAAGTCTTTTCCTGGCTCACGATGAGATTTTCTGATGCAGAACAGAAACGGCTGCTGATGTGCTGCTATTGATGCACGACCAGGGTTTCAGAAACAAGATGCAAATGATGTGAAGTGTCTCAGACAGCAGCTGTTTATGATATCCATTTAATTTTCTTCAGTTATGGAGGAGAAATAACAGGAATCCAGAAATCCCCTCTGGGAAATTACACCGGGAACAGAGAGGGGACATATTATTCCCACTATGAGCAAAAGACTCCCCACAGACATGATAAAGACCCCCCCACCCCTCCAAGATGAGAGCAAGACCCCCCACCCTTCTAAGATGAGAGCAGGACCCCCTAACCCTCAAACATGAGAGCAAGACCCCCCCACCCCTCCAAGATGAGAGCAGGACCCCCAGACTGAGAGACACAAAACCACTACAAACAGCTCACAGCATTTTCTCTGTGGTTGTTTTTTTTATTATCTCTGCAGTCATTTTACGCCCTCTCTCTGCGGCTACGGTCATCTCTTTGCAGTTGTCTCTATCGGGCTGCCTCTTTGCGTTTGTCTCTCTGCAACCGTCTCTGTTGCCGTCTCTTTGCATTTGTCCCTCTATGGCCGTCTCTTTGCGACTGCCTCTCTATTGCCGTCTCTTTTCATTTGTCTATCTATGGCCGTCTCTCTGTGGCCGTCTCTCTGCGGTTCTTTTCCGTGTCTTTGAAGTCACTTGTTGACCGTCCAACAGATGTTGCAGTTTGAGATCAACGGAAGCTGAACAGGATGTGGGAAAGACTCCAGGCTGATAAAGACACTGCAGTTTTCAGGAGCTTATAGTTTAGCATAAGAACACAAAGTGTTGCGTAAGCAGCAGAGGTTTGTTGGTGGAGCTGATGCCTAAAATAAATGTTTTGTTCTAATCCCTGTGAATCATAGGTCGTATGGATCAATTTATATAATGCGCTGGAACAACACCAGGTTGTGTGTGTGTTGGGGAACATGTATGCATGTCTGTAAGACGGATGTGTTTCTTCTGCTTCTAAGAGGATTTTGCGTGTTGACATGTGAAGTGTTGTGTTGGGATTCATGTGACAGCTGCTGCTCCACTAAATTGAATTTCCATCTACTGAACGCATGCTGAGCTATTTCTCTGTTCTCTGGCATGCTTTTCATTTATTCTGACTGATTTTTAACAATCTGTTGCTGACTGAAGTCATGTTTTTTTCATCAGTTGTGATAATTGTCTGTCTCCTCCCTGTTATCTTCTCAGCTGCGTTGGGAACGCTGGAGTTTCAGCTTCGATACGAGCAGAGCTCCAGCGAGCTGCACTGCACAATACTCCGGGCCAAGGTAAGGCCGCTCTCCAAACCCCAGGGGGCCACTCGGCAGGTTTCAGCCTTTCCACTCAGCCTGAAGCATTCGTACATATTGCATAATGTCTGCAATTGGTATGCATTCCACGTATTTATTACTGTCAGCAGCACATAGACTTCTGCTGTATAAGAGTGTGAAGATCCTCATAGGGAGGAGGTCGGGGGGGGGGGGATGTTTGGCTCCTAAAACACAGGGCTTTCAAGAGGAGGAGCATAGTTCATGTCCTGGAAGAAGTTAAGGGGAAAACACAAGACTTTGACCTAGCAAATGGGTGTTCATGTCCTGAAGAAGTTAAGGAGAAAACACCAGACTCTCACCCAGAAAACAGGTGTTCATGGTGATTTTAAATCCAAACTACAATCTTTTGCCTATATTTAACAAGTTATTTTGTCGGCTAAACTTGTTGTGTATTTTGGGCTACTCTGGGATCCGTAGCGTGATACACCTGATGTATTGTGGGTAACTTTACTTTCGCTGTTGGTGTTAGCCATGCTGCTGTAAAGACATGCTTTTGGGCTAATATATGGTTAATATTCCGTCATAGTCCGGGTTATCATTGTTATATCTACTAACATGAAACAGTGAAGAATATAACTAAACTCAACTGTAACAGCCTCGTAAATGGCCGTCCCCTCACGGTGCTCTGAAGCCGGCTCACAGTCACTTCTTCTCAGCTAAATGTTGCTGTAAAGAGCGTTTAACTGTCTTGTCCTAAACTTAACCGGTCGTAACAAGACCGGCAGACAGTCACCATAATACTCGTAGGCTATCATACAAATTCTTTTGTATAACCTTTTTGTTCGACACCATACGATCCTGTTCATGAGAATGCTTTGAACAAAGTATTTTTACGCAATTGTTCGGTTGATTGAATCTGAGCCTCTGCGCATCCACACAGAACTGAAACGCACTCTGGGAGTCGGAGTCTTCTTTTCTACACACAGGCTTGTACCTTTGACTTTTTATTAAAGAACTGGCCTTTCTAGAAGATTTGTTTTGTTTTGAAGCGCCATACCCGACCCTCTAACCTAGAGATCTTTAATCAGACACCACTCCAGCTTTATTTGAACCTAATGGCTTCAAAACTATTAACTCCACCACGACAAGGAAACCGGCAGAAGTGTCATAATTCAAAGCAAACTGTCGCCCCGGAGACCGATTTAAGTGTCAGAAAGAATAAGTGAGGACTGTAAAGAGACACCGCCGGAAATCTGCAGGACTGTTGGAGCCGAGGGGTGATTCCCCAGACCAGTTCTACCTGTCTCTGAGCTCACTGAGTGTGAAGGTATCAGTCATCCCAAACTCTTCTTTTCTCACCTGCCGACATTTAACAGCTGCTGTGAGACTCAATGGAGATGGACCAGCAGTTCATGAGGCAGATTAATGCCTACCGTCCTCTAGAAGACACTGAACAGAATCTGAACAGACTAAAGTCTGACACCACCTTACATCTAACGTTAAAGACGTCAGTAGTTATAATACCTGCACCTTTGCGTGTGCCTGTCACACACGCACGCGCATGAGCGTGCGTTTGACTGATACGCGCATTGGTTTCAAGGGGTGGGGGCGAGCGGCGGAAGCTGCATG